>NW_026535864.1:0-99183 GCF_028551555.1 Melozone crissalis
AAAGTTGTCCAAAACAGCTTGCAATCCAATGTTCATGTGAATAGAAAAGGCAGGAGAGTGGTCAGGTACTGTTTTCTCTCACTTGGCAAGATGCGCACACAATCGCAGTGTTGTACAGCTTGTTTCATCACCTTTGCGAAGTTGCCGCTCTCTCCGGCTCCCGGAGACGAAGAAGCTGCTTCTTCGCGCAAAGACGATTCTGCCGCTCACAGTGCTCTGCTGTGTGCGCCTTCTGCCGAAAGAGGTCCGGGAGCGGTGCTTAGCTCTGCAGAGCACCGTACCTTCGTCTTTAGCCTCTCTTCTCGTCTACATCTTAGCAAAAAGCTTTTCCACTCTGTCTGGCAAGGAGAAACTGTGCCAGCACAGAAAACATCTCCCATCGTGTTCTAGAGGCTGCACGGAGGTCTGCCGAGTGTTTTGCAAGAAGAGAAAGAAAGTTGTCCAAAACAGCTTGCAATCGAATGTTCATGTGAATAGAAAAGGCAGGAGAGTGGTCAGGTACTGTTTTCTCTCAGATGGCAAGATGCGCACACAATCGCAGTGTTGTACAGCTTGTTTCATCACCTTTGCGAAGTTGCCGCTCTCTCCGGCTCCCGGAGACGAAGAAGCTGCTTCTTCGCGCAAAGACGATTCTGCCGCTCACAGTGCTCTGCGGTGTGCGCCTTCTGCCGAAAGAGGTCGGGGAGCGGTGCTTAGCTCTGCAGAGCACCGTACCTTCGTCTTTAGCCTCTCTTCTCGTCTACATCTTATCAAAAAGCTTTTCCACTCTGTCTGGCAAGGAGAAACTGTGCCAGCACAGAAAACATCTCCCATCGTGTTCTAGAGGCTGCACGGAGGTCTGCCGAGTGTTTTGCAAGAAGAGAAAGAAAGTTGTCCAAAACAGCTTGCAATCGAATGTTCATGTGAATAGAAAAGGCAGGAGAGTGGTCAGGTACTGTTTTCTCTCAGTTGGCAAGCTGCGCACACAATCGCAGTGTTGTACAGCTTGTTTCATCACCTTTGCGAAGTTGCCGCTCTCTCCGGCTCCCGGAGACGAAGAAGCTGCTTCTTCGCGCAAAGACGATTCTGCCGCTCACAGTGATCTGCGGTGTGCGCCTTCTGCCGAAAGACGCCCGGGAGCGGTGCTTAGCTCTGCAGAGCACCGTACCTTCGTCTTTAGCCTCTCTTCTCGTCTACATCTTAGCAAAAAGCTTTTCCACTCTGTCTGGCAAGGAGAAACTGTGCCAGCACAGAAAACATCTCCCATCGTGTTCTAGAGGCTGCACGGAGGTCTGCCGAGTGTTTTGCAAGAAGAGAAAGAAAGTTGTCCAAAACAGCTTGCAATCGAATGTTCATGTGATTACAAAAGGCAGGAGAGTGGTCAGGTACTGTTTTCTCTCAGTTGGCAAGCTGCGCACACAATCGCAGTGTTGTACAGCTTGTTTCATCACCTTTGCCAAGTTGCCGCTCTCTCCGGCTCCCGGAGACGAAGAAGCTGCTTCTTCGCGCAAAGACGATTCTGCCGCTCACAGTGCTCTGCGGTGTGCGCCTTCTGCCGAAAGAGCCCCGGGAGCTGTGCTTAGCTCTGAGAAGCACTGTACCTGCTTCTTTAGCCTCTCTTCTCGTCTACATCTTAGCAAAAAGCTTTTCCACTCTGTCTGGCAAGGAGAAACTGTGCCAGCACAGAAAACATCTCCCATCGTGTTCTAGAGGCTGCACGGAGGTCTGCCGTGTGTTTTGCAAGAAGAGAAAGAAAGTTGTCCAAAACAGCTTGCAATCGAATGTTCATGTGAATAGAAAAGGCAGGAGAGTGGTCAGGTACTGTTTTCTCTCAGTTGGCAAGCTGCGCACACAATCGCAGTCTTGTACAGCTTGTTTCATCACCTTTGCGAAGTTGCCGCTCTCTCCGGCTCCCGGAGACGAAGAAGCTGCTTCTTCGCGCAAAGACGATTCTGCCGCTCACAGTGCTCTGCGGTGTGCGCCTTCTGCCGAAAGAGGCCCGGGAGCGGTACTTAGCTCTGCAGAGCACCGTACCTTCGTCTTTAGCCTCTCTTCTCGTCTACATCTTAGCAAAAAGCTTTTCCACTCTGTCTGGCAAGGAGAAACTGTGCCAGCACAAAAAACATCTCCCATCGTGTTCTAGAGGCTGCACGGAGGTCTGCCGAGTGTTTTGCAAGAAGAGAAAGAAAGTTGTCCAAAACAGCTTCCAATCGAATGTTCATGTGAATAGAAAAGGCAGGAGAGTGGTCAGGTACTGTTTTCTCTCAGTTGGCACGCTGCGCACACAATCGCAGTGTTGTACAGCTTGTTTCATCACCTTTGCGAAGTTGCCGCTCTCTCCGGCTCCCGGAGACGAAAAAGCTGCTTCTTCGCGCAAAGACGATTCTGCCGCTCACAGTGCTCTGCGGTGTGCGCCTTCTGCCGAAAGAGCCCCGGGAGCTGTGCTTAGCTCTGAGAAGCACCATACGTGCTTCTTTAGCCTCTCTTCTCGTCTACATCTTAGCAAAAAGCTTTTCCACTCTGTCTGGCAAGGAGAAACTGTGCCAGCACAGAAAACATCTCCCATCGTGTTCTAGAGGCTGCACGCAGGTCTGCCGAGTGTTTTGCAAGAAGAGAAAGAAAGTTGTCCAAAACAGCTTGCAATCGAATGTTCATGTGAATAGAAAAGGCAGGAGAGTGGTCAGGTACTGTTTTCTCTAAGTTGGCAAGCTGCGCACACAATCGCAGTGTTGTACAGCTTGTTTCATCACCTTTGCGAAGTTGCCGCTCTCTCCGGCTCCCGGAGACGAAGAAGCTGCTTCTTCGCGCAAAGACGATTCTGCCGCTCACAGTGCTCTGCGGTGTGCGCCTTCTGCCGAAAGACGCTCGGGAGCGGTGCTTAGCTCTGCAGAGCACCGTACCTTCGTCTTTAGCCTCTCTTCTCGTCTACATCTTAGCAAAAAGCTTTTCCACTCTGTCTGGCAAGGAGAAACTGTGCCAGCACAAAAAACATCTCCCATCATGTTCTAGAGGCTGCACGGAGGTCTGCCGAGTGTTTTGCAAGAAGAGAAAGAAAGTTGTCCAAAACAGCTTCCAATCGAATGTTCATGTGAATAGAAAAGGCAGGAGAGTGGTCAGGTACTGTTTTCTCTCAGTTGGCAAGCTGCGCACACAATCGCAGTCTTGTACAGCTTGTTTCATCACCTTTGCGAAGTTGCCGCTCTCTCCGGCTCCCGGAGACGAAGAAGCTGCTTCTTCGCGCAAAGACGATTCTGCCGCTCACAGTGCTCTGCGGTGTGCGCCTTCTGCCGAAAGAGGCCCGGGAGCGGTACTTAGCTCTGCAGAGCACCGTACCTTCGTCTTTAGCCTCTCTTCTCGTCTACATCTTAGCAAAAAGCTTTTCCACTCTGTCTGGCAAGGAGAAACTGTGCCAGCACAAAAAACATCTCCCATCGTGTTCTAGAGGCTGCACGGAGGTCTGCCGAGTGTTTTGCAAGAAGAGAAAGAAAGTTGTCCAAAACAGCTTGCAATCGAATGTTCATGTGAATAGAAAATGCAGGAGAGTGGTCAGGTACTGTTTTCTCTCAGTTGGCAAGCTGCGCACACAATCGCAGTCTTGTACAGCTTGTTTCATCACCTTTGCGAAGTTGCCGCTCTCTCCGGCTCCCGGAGACGAAGAAGCTGCTTCTTCGCGCAAAGACGATTCTGCCGCTCACAGTGCTCTGCGGTGTGCGCCTTCTGCCGAAAGAGGTCCGGGAGCGGTGCTTAGCTCTGCAGAGCACCGTACCTTCGTCTTTAGCCTCTCTTCTCGTCTACATCTTACCAAAAAGCTTTTCCACTCTGTCTGGCAAGGAGAAACTGTGCCAGCACAGAAAACATCTCCCATCGTGTTCTAGAGGCTGCACGGAGGTCTGCCGAGTGTTTTGCAAGAAGAGAAAGAAAGTTGTCCAAAACAGCTTGCAATCGAATGTTCATGTGAATAGAAAAGGTAGGAGAGTGGTCAGGTACTGTTTTCTCTCAGTTGGCAAGATGCGCACACAATCGCAGTGTTGTACAGCTTGTTTCATCACCTTTGCCAAGTTGCCGCTCTCTCCGGCTCCCGGAGACGAAGAAGCTGCTTCTTCGCGCAAAGACGATTCTGCCGCTCACAGTGCTCTGCGGTGTGCGCCTTCTGCCGAAAGAGGTCCGGGAGCGGTGCTTAGCTCTGCAGAGCACCGTACCTTCGTCTTTAGCCTCTCTTCTCGTCTACATCTTAGCAAAAAGCTTTTCCACTCTGTCTGGCAAGGAGAAACTGTGCCAGCACAGAAAACATCTCCCATCGTGTTCTAGAGGCTGCACGGAGGTCTGCCGAGTGTTTTGCAAGAAGAGAAAGAAAGTTGTCCAAAACAGCTTGCAATCGAATGTTCATGTGATTACAAAAGGCAGGAGAGTGGTCAGGTACTGTTTTCTCTCAGTTGGCAAGCTGCGCACACAATCGCAGTGTTGTACAGCTTGTTTCATCACCTTTGCGAAGTTGTCGCTCACTCCGGCTCCCGGAGACAAAGAAGCTGCTTCTTCGCGCAAAGACGATTCTGCCGCTCACAGTGCTCTGCGGTGTGCGCCTTCTGCCGAAAGAGGCCCGGGAGCGGTGCTTAGCTCTGCAGAGCACCGTACCTTCGTCTTTAGCCTCTCTTCTCGTCTACATCTTAGCAAAAAGCTTTTCCACTCTGTCTGGCAAGGAGAAACTTTGCCAGCACAGAAAACATCTCCCATCGTGTTCTAGAGGCTGCACGGATGTCTGCCAAGTGTTTTGCAAGAAGAGAAAGAAAGTTGTCCAAAACAGCTTCCAATCGAATGTTCATGTGAATAGAAAAGGCAGGAGAGTGGTCAGGTACTGTTTTCTCTCAGTTGGCAAGCTGCGCACACAATCGCAGTGTTGTACAGCTTGTTTCATCACCTTTGCGAAGTTGCCGCTCTCTCCGGCTCCCGGAGACGAAGAAGCTGCTTCTTCGCGCAAAGACGTTTCTGCCGCTCACAGTGCTCTGCGGTGTGCGCCTTCTGCCGAAAGAGCCCCGGGAGCTGTGCTTAGCTCTGAGAAGCACCGTACCTGCTTCTTTAGCCTCTCTTCTCGTCTACATCTTAGCAAAAAGCTTTTCCACTCTGTCTGGCAAGGAGAAACTGTGCCAGCACAGAAAACATCTCCCATCGTGTTCTAGAGGCTGCACGGAGGTCTGCCGTGTGTTTTGCAAGAAGAGAAAGAAAGTTGTCCAAAACAGCTTGCAATCGAATGTTCATGTGAATAGAAAAGGCAGGAGAGTGGTCAGGTACTGTTTTCTCTCAGTTGGCAAGCTGCGCACACAATCGCAGTCTTGTACAGCTTGTTTCATCACCTTTGCGAAGTTGCCGCTCTCTCCGGCTCCCGGAGACGAAGAAGCTGCTTCTTCGCGCAAAGACGATTCTGCCGCTCACAGTGCTCTGCGGTGTGCGCCTTCTGCCGAAAGAGGCCCGGGAGCGGTGCTTAGCTCTGCAGAGCACCGTACCTTCGTCTTTAGCCTCTCTTCTCGTCTACATCTTAGCAAAAAGCTTTTCCACTCTGTCTGGCAAGGAGAAACTGTGCCAGCACAGAAAACATCTCCCATCGTGTTCTAGAGGCTGCACGGAGGTCTGCCGAGTGTTTTGCAAGAAGAGAAAGAAACTTGTCCAAAACAGCTTCCAATCGAATGTTCATGTGAATAGAAAAGGCAGGAGAGTGGTCAGGTACTGTTTTGTCTCAGTTGGCACGCTGCGCACACAATCGCAGTGTTGTACAGCTTGTTTCATCACCTTTGCGAAGTTGCCGCTCTCTCCGGCTCCCGGAGACGAAGAAGCTGCTTCTTCGCGCAAAGACGATTCTGCCGCTCACAGTGCTCTGCGGTGTGCGCCTTCTGCCGAAAGAGCCCCGGGAGCTGTGCTTAGCTCTGAGAAGCACCATACGTGCTTCTTTAGCCTCTCTTCTCGTCTACATCTTAGCAAAAAGCTTTTCCACTCTGTCTGGCAAGGAGAAACTGTGCCAGCACAGAAAACATCTCCCATCGTGTTCTAGAGGCTGCACGGAGGTCTGCCGAGTGTTTTGCAAGAAGAGAAAGAAAGTTGTCCAAAACAGCTTGCAATCGAATGTTCATGTGAATAGAAAAGGCAGGAGAGTGGTCAGGTACTGTTTTCTCTCAGTTGGCAAGCTGCGCACACAATCGCAGTGTTGTACAGCTTGTTTCATCACCTTTGCGAAGTTGCCGCTCTCTCCGGCTCCCGGAGACGAAGAAGCTGCTTCTTCGCGCAAAGACGATTCTGCCGCTCACAGTGCTCTGCGGTGTGCGCCTTCTGCCGAAAGAGGTCCGGGAGCGGTGCTTAGCTCTGCAGAGCACCGTACCTTCGTCTTTAGCCTCTCTTCTCGTCTACATCTTAGCAAAAAGCTTTTCCACTCTGTCTGGCAAGGAGAAACTGTGCCAGCACAGAAAACATCTCCCATCGTGTTCTAGAGGCTGCACGGAGGTTTGCCAAGTGTTTTGCAAGAAGTGAAAGAAAGTTGTCCAAAACAGCTTGCAATCGAATGTTCATGTGAATAGAAAAGGCAGGAGAGTGGTCAGGTACTGTTTTCTCTCAGTTGGCAAGATGCGCACACAATCGCAGTGTTGTACAGCTTGTTTCATCACCTTTGCGAAGTTGCCGCTCTCTCCGGCTCCCGGAGACGAAAAAGCTGCTTCTTCGCGCAAAGACGATTCTGCCGCTTATAGTGCTCTGCGGTGTGCGCCTTCTGCCGAAAGAGGTCCGGGAGCGGTGCTTAGCTCTGCAGAGCACCGTACTTTCGTCTTTAGCCTCTCTTCTCGTCTACATCTTAGCAAAAAGCTTTTCCACTCTTTCTGGCAGGGAGAAACTGTGCCAGCACAGAAAACATCTCCCATCGTGTTCTAGAGGCTGCACGGAGGTCTGCAGAGTGTTTTGCACGAAGAGAAAGAAAGTTGTCCAAAACAGCTTGCAATCGAATGTTCATGTGAATAGAAAAGGCAGGAGAGTGGTCAGGTACAGTTTGCTCTCAGTTGGCAAGCTGCGCACACAATCGCAGTGTTGTACAGCTTGTTTCATCACCTTTGCGAAGTTGCCGCTCTCTCCGGCTCCCGGAGACGAAGAAGCTGCTTCTTCGCGCAAAGACGATTTCGCCGCTCACTCTGCTCTGCGGTGTGCGCCTTCTGCCGAAAGAGGTCCGGGAGCGGTGCTTAACTCTGCAGAGCACCGTACCTTCGTCTTTAGCCTCTCTTCTCGTCTACATCTTAGCAAAAAGCTTTTCCACTCTGTCTGGCAAGGAGAAACTGTGCCAGCACAGAAAACATCTCCCATCGTGTTCTAGAGGCTGCACGGAGGTCTGCCGTGTGTTTTGCTCGAAGAGAAAGAAAGTTGTCCAAAACAGCTTGCAATCGAATGTTCATGTGAATAGAAAAGGCAGGAGAGTGGTCAGGTACTGTTTTCTCTCAGATGGCAAGATGCGCACACAATCGCAGTGTTGTACAGCTTGTTTCATCACCTTTGCGAAGTTGCCGCTCTCTCCGGCTCCCGGAGACGAAGAAGCTGCTTCTTCGCGCAAAGACGATTCTGCCGCTCACAGTGCTCTGCGGTGTGCGCCTTCTGCCGAAAGAGGTCGGGGAGCGGTGCTTAGCTCTGCAGAGCACCGTACCTTCGTCTTTAGCCTCTCTTCTCGTCTACATCTTATCAAAAAGCTTTTCCACTCTGTCTGGCAAGGAGAAACTGTGCCAGCACAAAAAACATCTCCCATCGTGTTCTAGAGGCTGCACGGAGGTCTGCCGAGTGTTTTGCAAGAAGAGAAAGAAAGTTGTCCAAAACAGCTTGCAATCGAATGTTCATGTGAATAGAAAAGGCAGGAGAGTGGTCAGGTACTGTTTTCTCTCAGTTGGCAAGATGCGCACACAATCGCAGTGTTGTACAGCTTGTTTCATCACCTTTGCGAAGTTGCCGCTCTCTCCGGCTCCCGGAGACGAAGAAGCTGCTTCTTCGCGCAAAGACGATTCTGCCGCTCACAGTGCTCTGCGGTGTGCGCCTTCTGCCGAAAGAGCCCCGGGAGCTGTGCTTAGCTCTGAGAAGCACCGTACCTGCTTCTTTAGCCTCTCTTCTCGTCTACATCTTAGCAAAAAGCTTTTCCACTCTGTCTGGCAAGGAGAAACTGTGCCAGCACAAAAAACATCTCCCATCGTGTTCTAGAGGCTGCACGGAGGTCTGCCGAGTGTTTTGCAAGAAGAGAAAGAAAGTTGTCCAAAACAGCTTCCAATCGAATGTTCATGTGAATAGAAAAGGCAGGAGAGTGGTCAGGTACTGTTTTGTCTCAGTTGGCACGCTGCGCACACAATCGCAGTGTTGTACAGCTTGTTTCATCACCTTTGCGAAGTTGCCGCTCTCTCCGGCTCCCGGAGACGAAGAAGCTGCTTCTTCGCGCAAAGACGATTCTGCCGCTCACAGTGCTCTGCGGTGTGCGCCTTCTGCCGAAAGAGCCCCGGGAGCTGTGCTTAGCTCTGAGAAGCACCATACGTGCTTCTTTAGCCTCTCTTCTCGTCTACATCTTAGCAAAAAGCTTTTCCACTCTGTCTGGCAAGGAGAAACTGTGCCAGCACAGAAAACATCTCCCATCGTGTTCTAGAGGCTGCACGGAGGTCTGCCGAGTGTTTTGCAAGAAGAGAAAGAAAGTTGTCCAAAACAGCTTGCAATCGAATGTTCATGTGAATAGAAAAGGCAGGAGAGTGGTCAGGTACTGTTTGCTCTCAGTTGGCAAGCTGCGCACACAATCGCAGTGTTGTACAGCTTGTTTCATCACCTTTGCGAAGTTGCCGCTCTCTCCGGCTCCCGGAGACGAAGAAGCTGCTTCTTCGCGCAAAGACGATTCTGCCGCTCACAGTGCTCTGCGGTGTGCGCCTTCTGCCGAAAGAGGTCCGCAGCGGTGCTTAGCTCTGCAGAGCACCGTACCTTCGTCTTTAGCCTCTCTTCTCGTCTACATCTTAGCAAAAAGCTTTTCCACTCTGTCTGGCAAGGAGAAACTGTGCCAGCACAGAAAACATCTCCCATCGTGTTCTAGAGGCTGCACGCAGGTCTGCCGAGTGTTTTGCAAGAAGAGAAAGAAAGTTGTCCAAAACAGCTTGCAATCGAATGTTCATGTGAATAGAAAAGGCAGGAGAGTGGTCAGGTACTGTTTTCTCTCACTTGGCAAGCTGCGCACACAATCGCAGTGTTGTAATGCTTGTTTCATCACCTTTGCGAAGTTGTCGCTCTCTCCGGCTCCCGGAGACAAAGAAGCTGCTTCTTCCCCCAAAGACGATTCTGCCGCTCACAGTGCTCTGCGGTGTGCGCCTTCTGCCGAAAGACGCCCGGGAGCGGTGCTTAGCTCTGCAGAGCACCGTACCTTCGTCTTTAGCCTCTCTTCTCGTCTACATCTTAGCAAAAAGCTTTTCCACTCTGTCTGGCAAGGAGAAACTGTGCCAGCACAGAAAACATCTCCCATCGTGTTCTAGAGGCTGCACGGAGGTTTGCCAAGTGTTTTGCAAGAAGTGAAAGAAAGTTGTCCAAAACAGCTTCCAATCGAATGTTCATGTGAATAGAAAATGCAGGAGAGTGGTCAGGTACTGTTTTCTCTCAAGTGGAAAGCTGCGCACACAATCGCAGTGTTGTACAGCTTGTTTCATCACCTTTGCGACGTTGGCGCTCTCTCCGGCTCCCGGAGACGAAGAAGCTGCTTCTTCGCGCAAAGACGATTCTGCCGCTCACAGTGATCTGCGGTGTGCGCCTTCTGCCGAAAGAACCCCGGGAGCCGTGCTTAGCTCTGCAGAGCACCGTACCTTCGTCTTTAGCCTCTCTTCTCGTCTACATCTTAGCAAAAAGCTTTTCCACTCTGTCTGGCAAGGAGAAACTGTGCCAGCACAGAAAACATCTCCCATCGTGTTCTAGAGGCTGCACGGAGGTCTGCCGAGTGTTTTGCAAGAAGAGAAAGAAAGTTGTCCAAAACAGCTTGCAATCGAATGTTCATGTGAATAGAAAAAGGCAGGAGAGTGGTCAGGTACTGTTTTCTCTCAGTTGGCAAGCTGCGCACACAATCGCAGTCTTGTACAGCTTGTTTCATCACCTTTGCGAAGTTGCCGCTCTCTCCGGCTCCCGGAGACGAAGAAGCTGCTTCTTCGCGCAAAGACGATTCTGCCGCTCACAGTGCTCTGCGGTGTGCGCCTTCTGCCGAAAGAGCCCCGGGAGCTGTGCTTAGCTCTGAGAACCACCATACGTGCTTCTTTAGCCTCTCTTCTCGTCTACATCTTAGCAAAAAGCTTTTCCACTCTGTCTGGCAAGGAGAAACTGTGCCAGCACAGAAAACATCTCCCATCGTGTTCTAGAGGCTGCACGCAGGTCTGCCGAGTGTTTTGCAAGAAGAGAAAGAAAGTTGTCCAAAACAGCTTGCAATCGAATGTTCATGTGAATAGAAAAGGCAGGAGAGTGGTCAGGTACTGTTTTCTCTCAGTTGGCAAGCTGCGCACACAATCGCAGTGTTGTACAGCTTGTTTCATCACCTTTGCGAAGTTGCCGCTCTCTCCGGCTCCCGGAGACGAAGAAGCTGCTTCTTCGCGCAAAGACGATTCTGCCGCTCACAGTGCTCTGCGGTGTGCGCCTTCTGCTGAAAGACGTCCGGGAGCGGTGCTTAGCTCTGCAGAGCACCCTACCTTCGTCTTTAATCTCTCTTCTCGTCTACATCTTAGCAAAAAGCTTTTCCACTCTGTCTGGCAAGGAGAAACTGTGCCAGCACAGAAAACATCTCCCATCGTGTTCTAGAGGCTGCACGGAGGTCTGCCGAGTGTTTTGCAAGAAGAGAAAGAAACTTGTCCAAAACAGCTTCCAATCGAATGTTCATGTGAATAGAAAAGGCAGGAGAGTGGTCAGGTACTGTTTTCTCTCAGTTGGCAAACTGCGCACACAATCGCAGTGTTGTACAGCTTGTTTCATCACCTTTGCGAAGTTGCCGCTCTCTCCGGCTCCCGGAGACGAAGAAGCTGCTTCTTCGCGCAAAGACGATTCTGCCGCTCACAGTGCTCTGCGGTGTGCGCCTTCTGCCGAAAGAGCCCCGGGAGCTGTGCTTAGCTCTGAGAAGCACCATACGTGCTTCTTTAGCCTCTCTTCTCGTCTACATCTTAGCAAAAAGCTTTTCCACTCTGTCTGGCAAGGAGAAACTGTGCCAGCACAGAAAACATCTCCCATCGTGTTCTAGAGGCTGCACGGAAGTCTGCCGAGTGTTTTGCAAGAAGAGAAAGAAAGTTGTCCAAAACAGCTTGCAATCGAATGTTCATGTGAATAGAAAAGGCAGGAGAGTGGTCAGGTACTGTTTTCTCTCAGTTGGCAAGCTGCGCACACAATCGCAGTGTTGTACAGCTTGTTTCATCACCTTTGCCAAGTTGCCGCTCTCTCCGGCTCCCGGAGACGAAGAAGCTGCTTCTTCGCGCAAAGACGATTCTGCCGCTCACAGTGCTCTGCGGTGTGCGCCTTCTGCCGAAAGAGGTCCGGGAGCGGTGCTTAGCTCTGCAGAGCACCGTACCTTCGTCTTTAGCCTCTCTTCTCGTCTACATCTTAGCAAAAAGCTTTTCCACTCTGTCTGGCAAGGAGAAACTGTGCCAGCACAGAAAACATCTCCCATCGTGTTCTAGAGGCTGCACGGAGGTTTGCCAAGTGTTTTGCAAGAAGTGAAAGAAAGTTGTCCAAAACAGCTTGCAATCGAATGTTCATGTGAATAGAAAAGGCAGGAGAGTGGTCAGGTACTGTTTTCTCTCAGTTGGCAAGATGCGCACACAATCGCAGTGTTGTACAGCTTGTTTCATCACCTTTGCGAAGTTGCCGCTCTCTCCGGCTCCCGGAGACGAAGAAGCTGCTTCTTCGCGCAAAGACGATTCTGCCGCTTATAGTGCTCTGCGGTGTGCGCCTTCTGCCGAAAGAGGTCCGGGAGCGGTGCTTAGCTCTGCAGAGCACCGTACTTTCGTCTTTAGCCTCTCTTCTCGTCTACATCTTAGCAAAAAGCTTTTCCACTCTTTCTGGCAGGGAGAAACTGTGCCAGCACAGAAAACATCTCCCATCGTGTTCTAGAGGCTGCACGGAGGTCTGCAGAGTGTTTTGCACGAAGAGAAAGAAAGTTGTCCAAAACAGCTTGCAATCGAATGTTCATGTGAATAGAAAAGGCAGGAGAGTGGTCAGGTACTGTTTTCTCTCAGTTGGCAAGCTGCGCACACAATCGCAGTGTTGTACAGCTTGTTTCATCACCTTTGCGAAGTTGCCGCTCTCTCCGGCTCCCGGAGACGAAGAAGCTGCTTCTTCGCGCAAAGACGATTCTGCCGCTCACAGTGCTCTGCGGTGTGCGCCTTCTGCCGAAAGAGGCCCGGGAGCGGTGCTTAGCTCTGCAGAGCACCGTACCTTCGTCTTTAGCCTCTCTTCTCGTCTACATCTTATCAAAAAGCTTTTCCACTCTGTCTGGCAAGGAGAAACTGTGCCAGCACAGAAAACATCTCCCATCGTGTTCTAGAGGCTGCACGGATGTCTGCCAAGTGTTTTGCAAGAAGAGAAAGAAAGTTGTCCAAAACAGCTTGCAATCCAATGTTCATGTGAATAGAAAAGGCAGGAGAGTGGTCAGGTACTGTTTTCTCTCAGTTGGCAAGATGCGCACACAATCGCAGTGTTGTACAGCTTGTTTCATCACCTTTGCGAAGTTGCCGCTCTCTCCGGCTCCCGGAGACGAAGAAGCTGCTTCTTCGCGCAAAGACGATTCTGCCGCTCACAGTGCTCTGCTGTGTGCGCCTTCTGCCGAAAGAGCCCCGGGAGCGGTGCTTAGCTCTGCAGAGCACCGTACCTTCGTCTTTAGCCTCTCTTCTCGTCTACATCTTAGCAAAAAGCTTTTCCACTCTGTCTGGCAAGGAGAAACTGTGCCAGCACAGAAAACATCTCCCATCGTGTTCTAGAGGCTGCACGGAGGTCTGCCGAGTGTTTTGCAAGAAGAGAAAGAAAGTTGTCCAAAACAGCTTGCAATCGAATGTTCATGTGAATAGAAAAGGCAGGAGAGTGGTCAGGTACTGTTTTCTCTCAGTTGGCAAGATGCGCACACAATCGCAGTGTTGTACAGCTTGTTTCATCACCTTTGCGAAGTTGCCGCTCTCTCCGGCTCCCGGAGACGAAGAAGCTGCTTCTTCGCGCAAAGACGATTCTGCCGCTCACAGTGCTCTGCGGTGTGCGCCTTCTGCCGAAAGAGGTCGGGGAGCGGTGCTTAGCTCTGCAGAGCACCGTACCTTCGTCTTTAGCCTCTCTTCTCGTCTACATCTTATCAAAAAGCTTTTCCACTCTGTCTGGCAAGGAGAAACTGTGCCAGCACAGAAAACATCTCCCATCGTGTTCTAGAGGCTGCACGGAGGTCTGCAGAGTGTTTTGCACGAAGAGAAAGAAAGTTGTCCAAAACAGCTTGCAATCGAATGTTCATGTGAATAGAAAAGGCAGGAGAGTGGTCAGGTACTGTTTTCTCTCAGTTGGCAAGCTGCGCACACAATCGCAGTGTTGTACAGCTTGTTTCATCACCTTTGCGAAGTTGCCGCTCTCTCCGGCTCCCGGAGACGAAGAAGCTGCTTCTTCGCGCAAAGACGATTCTGCCGCTCACAGTGCTCTGCGGTGTGCGCCTTCTGCCGAAAGAGGCCCGGGAGCGGTGCTTAGCTCAGCAGAGCACCGTACCTTCGTCTTTAGCCTCTCTTCTCGTCTACATCTTATCAAAAAGCTTTTCCACTCTGTCTGGCAAGGAGAAACTGTGCCAGCACAGAAAACATCTCCCATCGTGTTCTAGAGGCTGCACGGATGTCTGCCAAGTGTTTTGCAAGAAGAGAAAGAAAGTTGTCCAAAACAGCTTGCAATCCAATGTTCATGTGAATAGAAAAGGCAGGAGAGTGGTCAGGTACTGTTTTCTCTCAGTTGGCAAGATGCGCACACATTCGCAGTGTTGTACAGCTTGTTTCATCACCTTTGCGAAGTTGCCGCTCTCTCCGGCTCCCGGAGACGAAGAAGCTGCTTCTTCGCGCAAAGACGATTCTGCCGCTCACAGTGCTCTGCTGTGTGCGCCTTCTGCCGAAAGAGCCCCGGGAGCGGTGCTTAGCTCTGCAGAGCACCGTACCTTCGTCTTTAGCCTCTCTTCTCGTCTACATCTTAGCAAAAAGCTTTTCCACTCTGTCTGGCAAGGAGAAACTGTGCCAGCACAGAAAACATCTCCCATCGTGTTCTAGAGGCTGCACGGAGGTCTGCCGAGTGTTTTGCAAGAAGAGAAAGAAAGTTGTCCAAAACAGCTTGCAATCGAATGTTCATGTGAATAGAAAAGGCAGGAGAGTGGTCAGGTACTGTTTTCTCTCAGTTGGCAAGATGCGCACACAATCGCAGTGTTGTACAGCTTGTTTCATCACCTTTGCGAAGTTGCCGCTCTCTCCGGCTCCCGGAGACGAAGAAGCTGCTTCTTCGCGCAAAGACGATTCTGCCGCTCACAGTGCTCTGCGGTGTGCGCCTTCTGCCGAAAGAGGTCGGGGAGCGGTGCTTAGCTCTGCAGAGCACCGTACCTTCGTCTTTAGCCTCTCTTCTCGTCTACATCTTATCAAAAAGCTTTTCCACTCTGTCTGGCAAGGAGAAACTGTGCCAGCACAGAAAACATCTCCCATCGTGTTCTAGAGGCTGCACGGAGGTCTGCCGAGTGTTTTGCAAGAAGAGAAAGAAAGTTGTCCAAAACAGCTTGCAATCGAATGTTCATGTGAATAGAAAAGGCAGGAGAGTGGTCAGGTACTGTTTTCTCTCAGTTGGCAAGATGCGCACACAATCGCAGTGTTGTACAGCTTGTTTCATCACCTTTGCGAAGTTGCCGCTCTCTCCGGCTCCCGGAGACGAAGAAGCTGCTTCTTCGCGCAAAGACGATTCTGCCGCTCACAGTGCTCTGCGGTGTGCGCCTTCTGCCGAAAGAGCCCCGGGAGCTGTGCTTAGCTCTGAGAAGCACCGTACCTGCTTCTTTAGCCTCTCTTCTCGTCTACATCTTAGCAAAAAGCTTTTCCACTCTGTCTGGCAAGGAGAAACTGTGCCAGCACAAAAAACATCTCCCATCGTGTTCTAGAGGCTGCACGGAGGTCTGCCGAGTGTTTTGCAAGAAGAGAAAGAAAGTTGTCCAAAACAGCTTCCAATCGAATGTTCATGTGAATAGAAAAGGCAGGAGAGTGGTCAGGTACTGTTTTGTCTCAGTTGGCAAGCTGCGCACACAATCGCAGTGTTGTACAGCTTGTTTCATCACCTTTGCGAAGTTGCCGCTCTCTCCGGCTCCCGGAGACGAAGAAGCTGCTTCTTCGCGCAAAGACGATTCTGCCGCTCACAGTGCTCTGCGGTGTGCGCCTTCTGCCGAAAGAGCCCCGGGAGCTGTGCTTAGCTCTGAGAAGCACCATACGTGCTTCTTTAGCCTCTCTTCTCGTCTACATCTTAGCAAAAAGCTTTTCCACTCTGTCTGGCAAGGAGAAACTGTGCCAGCACAGAAAACATCTCCCATCGTGTTCTAGAGGCTGCACGGAGGTCTGCCGAGTGTTTTGCAAGAAGAGAAAGAAAGTTGTCCAAAACAGCTTGCAATCGAATGTTCATGTGAATAGAAAAGGCAGGAGAGTGGTCAGGTACTGTTTGCTCTCAGTTGGCAAGCTGCGCACACAATCGCAGTGTTGTACAGCTTGTTTCATCACCTTTGCGAAGTTGCCGCTCTCTCCGGCTCCCGGAGACGAAGAAGCTGCTTCTTCGCGCAAAGACGATTCTGCCGCTCACAGTGCTCTGCGGTGTGCGCCTTCTGCCGAAAGAGGTCCGGGAGCGGTGCTTAGCTCTGCAGAGCACCGTACCTTCGTCTTTAGCCTCTCTTCTCGTCTACATCTTAGCAAAAAGCTTTTCCACTCTGTCTGGCAAGGAGAAACTGTGCCAGCACAGAAAACATCTCCCATCGTGTTCTAGAGGCTGCACGCAGGTCTGCCGAGTGTTTTGCAAGAAGAGAAAGAAAGTTGTCCAAAACAGCTTGCAATCGAATGTTCATGTGAATAGAAAAGGCAGGAGAGTGGTCAGGTACTGTTTTCTCTCACTTGGCAAGCTGCGCACACAATCGCAGTCTTGTAATGCTTGTTTCATCACCTTTGCGAAGTTGTCGCTCTCTCCGGCTCCCGGAGACAAAGAAGCTGCTTCTTCCCCCAAAGACGATTCTGCCGCTCACAGTGCTCTGCGGTGTGCGCCTTCTGCCGAAAGACGCCCGGGAGCGGTGCTTAGCTCTGCAGAGCACCGTACCTTCGTCTTTAGCCTCTCTTCTCGTCTACATCTTAGCAAAAAGCTTTTCCACTCTGTCTGGCAAGGAGAAACTGTGCCAGCACAGAAAACATCTCCCATCGTGTTCTAGAGGCTGCACGGAGGTTTGCCAAGTGTTTTGCAAGAAGTGAAAGAAAGTTGTCCAAAACCGCTTCCAATCGAATGTTCATGTGAATAGAAAATGCAGGAGAGTGGTCAGGTACTGTTTTCTCTCAAGTGGAAAGCTGCGCACACAATCGCAGTGTTGTACAGCTTGTTTCATCACCTTTGCGACGTTGCCGCTCTCTCCGGCTCCCGGAGACGAAGAAGCTGCTTCTTCGCGCAAAGACGATTCTGCCGCTCACAGTGATCTGCGGTGTGCGCCTTCTGCCGAAAGAACCCCGGGAGCCGTGCTTAGCTCTGCAGAGCACCGTACCTTCGTCTTTAGCCTCTCTTCTCGTCTACATCTTAGCAAAAAGCTTTTCCACTCTGTCTGGCAAGGAGAAACTGTGCCAGCACAGAAAACATCTCCCATCGTGTTCTAGAGGCTGCACGGAGGTCTGCCGAGTGTTTTGCAAGAAGAGAAAGAAAGTTGTCCAAAACAGCTTGCAATCGAATGTTCATGTGAATAGAAAAAGGCAGGAGAGTGGTCAGGTACTGTTTTCTCTCAGTTGGCAAGCTGCGCACACAATCGCAGTGTTGTACAGCTTGTTTCATCACCTTTGCGAAGTTGCCGCTCTCTCCGGCTCCCGGAGACGAAGAAGCTGCTTCTTCGCGCAAAGACGATTCTGCCGCTCACAGTGCTCTGCGGTGTGCGCCTTCTGCCGAAAGAGCCCCGGGAGCTGTGCTTAGCTCTGAGAACCACCATACGTGCTTCTTTAGCCTCTCTTCTCGTCTACATCTTAGCAAAAAGCTTTTCCACTCTCTCTGGCAAGGAGAAACTGTGCCAGCACAGAAAACATCTCCCATCGTGTTCTAGAGGCTGCACGCAGGTCTGCCGAGTGTTTTGCAAGAAGAGAAAGAAAGTTGTCCAAAACAGCTTGCAATCGAATGTTCATGTGAATAGAAAAGGCAGGAGAGTGGTCAGGTACTGTTTTCTCTCAGTTGGCAAGCTGCGCACACAATCGCAGTGTTGTACAGCTTGTTTCATCACCTTTGCGAAGTTGCCGCTCTCTCCGGCTCCCGGAGACGAAGAAGCTGCTTCTTCGCGCAAAGACGATTCTGCCGCTCACAGTGCTCTGCGGTGTGCGCCTTCTGCTGAAAGACGTCCGGGAGCGGTGCTTAGCTCTGCAGAGCACCCTACCTTCGTCTTTAATCTCTCTTCTCGTCTACATCTTAGCAAAAAGCTTTTCCACTCTGTCTGGCAAGGAGAAACTTTGCCAGCACAGAAAACATCTCCCATCGTGTTCTAGAGGCTGCACGGAGGTCTGCCGAGTTTTTTGCAAGAAGAGAAAGAAAGTTGTCCAAAACAGCTTGCAATCGAATGTTCATGTGAATAGAAAAGGCAGGAGAGTGGTCAGGTACTGTTTTCTCTAACTTGGCAAGCTGCGCACACAATCGCAGTGTTGTACAGCTTGTTGCATCACCTTTGCCAAGTTGCCGCTCTCTCCGGCTCCCGGAGACGAAGAAGCTGCTTCTTCGCGCAAAGACGATTCTGCCGCTCACAGTGCTCTGCTGTGTGCGCCTTCTGCCGAAAGAGGCCCGGGAGCGGTGCTTAGCTCTGCAGAGCACCGTACCTTCGTCTTTAGCCTCTCTTCTCGTCTACATCTTAGCAAAAAGCTTTTCCACTCTGTCTGGCAAGGAGAAACTGTGCCAGCACAGAAAACATCTCCCATCGTGTTCTAGAGGCTGCACGGAGGTCTGCCGAGTGTTTTGCAAGAAGAGAAAGAAAGTTGTCCAAAACAGCTTGCAATCGAATGTTCATGTGAATAGAAAAGGCAGGAGAGTGGTCAGGTACTGTTTTCTCTCAGTTGGCAAGCTGCGCACACAATCGCAGTGTTGTACAGCTTGTTTCATCACCTTTGCGAAGTTGCCGCTCTCTCCGGCTCCCGGAGACGAAGAAGCTGCTTCTTCGCGCAAAGACGATTCTGCCGCTCACAGTGCTCTGCGGTGTGCGCCTTCTGCCGAAAGAGCCCCGGGAGCTGTGCTTAGCTCTGAGAACCACCATACGTGCTTCTTTAGCCTCTCTTCTCGTCTACATCTTAGCAAAAAGCTTTTCCACTCTGTCTGGCAAGGAGAAACTGTGCCAGCACAGAAAACATCTCCCATCGTGTTCTAGAGGCTGCACGCAGGTCTGCCGAGTGTTTTGCAAGAAGAGAAAGAAAGTTGTCCAAAACAGCTTGCAATCGAATGTTCATGTGAATAGAAAAGGCAGGAGAGTGGTCAGGTACTGTTTTCTCTCAGTTGGCAAGCTGCGCACACAATCGCAGTGTTGTACAGCTTGTTTCATCACCTTTGCGAAGTTGCCGCTCTCTCCGGCTCCCGGAGACGAAGAAGCTGCTTCTTCGCGCAAAGACGATTCTGCCGCTCACAGTGCTCTGCGGTGTGCGCCTTCTGCTGAAAGACGTCCGGGAGCGGTGCTTAGCTCTGCAGAGCACCCTACCTTCGTCTTTAATCTCTCTTCTCGTCTACATCTTAGCAAAAAGCTTTTCCACTCTGTCTGGCAAGGAGAAACTGTGCCAGCACAGAAAACATCTCCCATCGTGTTCTAGAGGCTGCACGGAGGTCTGCCGAGTGTTTTGCAAGAAGAGAAAGAAACTTGTCCAAAACAGCTTCCAATCGAATGTTCATGTGAATAGAAAAGGCAGGAGAGTGGTCAGGTACTGTTTTCTCTCAGTTGGCAAACTGCGCACACAATCGCAGTGTTGTACAGCTTGTTTCATCACCTTTGCGAAGTTGCCGCTCTCTCCGGCTCCCGGAGACGAAGAAGCTGCTTCTTCGCGCAAAGACGATTCTGCCGCTCACAGTGCTCTGCGGTGTGCGCCTTCTGCCGAAAGAGCCCCGGGAGCTGTGCTTAGCTCTGAGAAGCACCATACGTGCTTCTTTAGCCTCTCTTCTCGTCTACATCTTAGCAAAAAGCTTTTCCACTCTGTCTGGCAAGGAGAAACTGTGCCAGCACAGAAAACATCTCCCATCGTGTTCTAGAGGCTGCACGGAAGTCTGCCGAGTGTTTTGCAAGAAGAGAAAGAAAGTTGTCCAAAACAGCTTCCAATCGAATGTTCATGTGAATAGAAAAGGCAGGAGAGTGGTCAGGTACTGTTTTCTCTCAGTTGGCAAGCTGCGCACACAATCGCAGTCTTGTACAGCTTGTTTCATCACCTTTGCCAAGTTGCCGCTCTCTCCGGCTCCCGGAGACGAAGAAGCTGCTTCTTCGCGCAAAGACGATTCTGCCGCTCACAGTGCTCTGCTGTGTGCGCCTTCTGCCGAAAGAGGCCCGGGAGCGGTGCTCAGCTCTGCAGAGCACCGTACCTTCGTCTTTAGCCTCTCTTCTCGTCTACATCTTAGCAAAAAGCTTTTCCACTCTGTCTGGCAAGGAGAAACTGTGCCAGCACAAAAAACATCTCCCATCGTGTTCTAGAGGCTGCACGGAGGTTTGCCAAGTGTTTTGCAAGAAGAGAAAGAAAGTTGTCCAAAACAGCTTGCAATCGAATGTTCATGTGAATAGAAAAGGCAGGAGAGTGGTCAGGTACTGTTTTCTCTCAGTTGGCAAGCTGCGCACACAATCGCAGTGTTGTACAGCTTGTTTCATCACCTTTGCGAAGTTGCCGCTCTCTCCGGCTCCCGGAGACGAAGAAGCTGCTTCTTCGCGCAAAGACGATTCTGCCGCTCACAGTGCTCTGCTGTGTGCGCCTTCTGCCGAAAGAGGTCCGGGAGCGGTGCTTAGCTCTGCAGAGCACCGTACCTTCGTCTTTAGCCTCTCTTCTCGTCTACATCTTAGCAAAAAGCTTTTCCACTCTGTCTGGCAAGGAGAAACTGTGCTAGCACAGAAAACATCTCCCATCATGTTCTAGAGGCTGCACGGAGGTCTGCCGAGTGTTTTGAAAGAAGAGAAAGAAAGTTGTCCAAAACAGCTTGCAATCGAATGTTCATGTGAATAGAAAAGGCAGGAGAGTGGTCAGGTACTGTTTTCTCTCACTTGGCAAGCTGCGCACACAATCGCAGTGTTGTACAGCTTGTTTCATCACCTTTGCGAAGTTGCCGCTCTCTCCGGCTCCCGGAGACGAAGAAGCTGCTTCTTCGCGCAAAGACGATTCTGCCGCTCACAGTGCTCTGCGGTGTGCGCCTGCTGCCGAAAGAGGTCCGGGAGCTGTGCTTAGCTCTGAGAAGCACCATACGTGCTTCTTTAGCCTCTCTTCTCGTCTACATCTTAGCAAAAAGCTTTTCCACTCTGTCTGGCAAGGAGAAACTGTGCCAGCACAGAAAACATCTCCCATCGTGTTCTAGAGGCTGCACGGAGGTCTGCCGAGTGTTTTGCAAGAAGAGAAAGAAAGTTGTCCAAAACAGCTTGCAATCGAATGTTCATGTGATTACAAAAGGCAGGAGAGTGGTCAGGTACTGTTTTCTCTCAGTTGGCAAGCTGCGCACACAATCGCAGTGTTGTACAGCTTGTTTCATCACCTTTGCGAAGTTGCCGCTCTCTCCGGCTCCCGGAGACGAAGAAGCTGCTTCTTCACGCAAAGACGATTCTGCCGCTCACAGTGCTCTGCGGTGTGCGCCTGCTGCCGAAAGACGCCCGGGAGCGGTGCTTAGCTCTGCAGAGCACCGTACCTTCGTCTTTAGCCTCTCTTCTCGTCTACATCTTAGCAAAAAGCTTTTCCACTCTGTCTGCTAAGGAGAAACTGTGCCAGCACAAAAAACATCTCCCATCGTGTTCTAGAGGCTGCACGCAGGTCTGCCGAGTGTTTTGCAAGAAGAGAAAGAAAGTTGTCCAAAACAGCTTCCAATCGAATGTTCATGTGAATAGAAAATGCAGGAGAGTGGTCAGGTACTGTTTTCTCTCAATTGGAAAGCTGCGCACACAATCGCAGTGTTGTACAGCTTGTTTCATCACCTTTGCGAAGTTGCCGCTCTCTCCGGCTCCCGGAGACGAAGAAGCTGCTTCTTCGCGCAAAGACGATTCTGCCGCTCACAGTGATCTGCGGTGTGCGCCTTCTGCCGAAAGACGCCCGGGAGCGGTGCTTAGCTCTGCAGAGCACCGTACCTTCGTCTTTAGCCTCTCTTCTCGTCTACATCTTAGCAAAAAGCTTTTCCACTCTGTCTGGCAAGGAGAAACTGTGCCAGCACAGAAAACATCTCCCATCGTGTTCTAGAGGCTGCACGGATGTCTGCCAAGTGTTTTGCAAGAAGAGAAAGAAAGTTGTCCAAAACAGCTTGCAATCGAATGTTCATGTGAATAGAAAAGGCAGGAGAGTGGTCAGGTACTGTTTTCTCTCAGTTGGCAAGCTGCGCACACAATCGCAGTGTTGTACAGCTTCTTTCATCACCTTTGCCAAGTTGCCGCTCTCTCCGGCTCCCGGAGACGAAGAAGCTGCTTCTTCGCGCAAAGACGATTCTGCCGCTCACAGTGCTCTGCGGAGTGCGCCTTCTGCCGAAAGACGCCCGGGAGCGGTGCTTAGCTCTGCAGAGCACCGTACTTTCGTCTTTAGCCTCTCTTCTCGTCTACATCTTATCAAAAAGCTTTTCCACTCTGTCTGGCAAGGAGAAACTGTGCCAGCACAAAAAACATCTCCCATCGTGTTCTAGAGGCTGCACGGAGGTCTGCCGAGTGTTTTGCAAGAAGAGAAAGAAAGTTGTCCAAAACAGCTTGCAATCGAATGTTCATGTGATTACAAAAGGCAGGAGAGTGGTCAGGTACTGTTTGCTCTCAGTTGGCAAGCTGCGCACACAATCGCAGTGTCGTACAGCTTGTTTCATCACCTTTGCGAAGTTGCCGCTCTCTCCGGCTCCCGGAGACGAAGAAGCTGCTTCTTCGCGCAAAGACGATTCTGCCGTTCACAGTGATCTGCGGTGTGCGCCTTCTGCCGAAAGAGGTCCGGGAGCGGTGCTTAGCTCTGCAGAGCACCGTACCTTCGTCTTTAGCCTCTCTTCTCGTCTACATCTTAGCAAAAAGCTTTTCCACTCTGTCTGCTAAGGTGAAACTGTGCCAGCACAAAAAACATCTCCCATCGTGTTCTAGAGGCTGCACGGAGGTCTGCCGAGTGTTTTGCAAGAAGAGAAAGAAAGTTGTCCAAAACAGCTTGCAATCGAATGTTCATGTGAATAGAAAAGGCAGGAGAGTGGTCAGGTACTGTTTTCTCTCAGTTGGCAAGCTGCGCACACAATCGCAGTGTTGTACAGCTTGTTTCATCACCTTTGCCAAGTTGCCGCTCTCTCCGGCTCCCGGAGACGAAGAAGCTGCTTCTTCGCGCAAAGACGATTCTGCCGCTCACAGTGCTCTGCGGTGTGCGCCTTCTGCCGAAAGACGCCCGGGAGCGGTGCTTAGCTCTGCAGAGCACCGTACCTTCGTCTTTAGCCTCTCTTCTCGTCTACATGTTAGCAAAAAGCTTTTCCACTCTGTCTGGCAAGGAGAAACTGTGCCAGCACAGAAAACATCTCCCATCGTGTTCTAGAGGCTGCACGGAGGTCTGCCGAGTGTTTTGCAAGAAGAGAAAGAAAGTTGTCCAAAACAGCTTGCAATCGAATGTTCATGTGATTACAAAAGGCAGGAGAGTGGTCAGGTACTGTTTTCTCTCAGTTGGCAAGCTGCGCACACAATCGCAGTCTTGTACAGCTTGTTTCATCACCTTTGCGAAGTTGCCGCTCTCTCCGGCTCCCGGAGACGAAGAAGCTGCTTCTTCGCGCAAAGACGATTCTGCCGCTCACAGTGCTCTGCGGTGTGCGCCTTCTGCCGAAAGACGCTCGGGAGCGGGCCTAGCTCTGCAGAGCACCGTACCTTCGTCTTTAGCCTCTCTTCTCGTCTACATCTTAGCAAAAAGCTTTTCCACTCTGTCTGGCAAGGAGAAACTGTGCCAGCACAGAAAACATCTCCCATCGTGTTCTAGAGGCTGCACGGAGGTCTGCCGAGTGTTTTGCAAGAAGAGAAAGAAAGTTGTCCAAAACAGCTTCCAATCGAATGTTCATGTGAATAGAAAATGCGGGAGAGTGGTCAGGTACTGTTTTCTCTCAATTGGAAAGCTGCGCACACAATCGCAGTGTTGTACAGCTTGTTTCATCACCTTTGCGAAGTTGCCGCTCTCTCCGGCTCCCGGAGACGAAGAAGCTGCTTCTTCGCGCAAAGACGATTCTGCCGCTCACAGTGCTCTGCGGTGTGCGCCTTCTGCCGAAAGACGCCCGGGAGCGGTGCTTAGCTCTGCAGAGCACCGTACCTTCGTCTTTAGCCTCTCTTCTCGTCTACATCTTAGCAAAAAGCTTTTCCACTCTGTCTGGCAAGGAGAAACTGTGCCAGCACAGAAAACATCTCCCATCGTGTTCTAGAGGCTGCACGGATGTCTGCCAAGTGTTTTGCAAGAAGAGAAAGAAAGTTGTCCAAAACAGCTTGCAATCGAATGTTCATGTGAATAGAAAAGGCAGGAGAGTGGTCAGGTACTGTTTTCTCTCAGTTGGCAAGCTGCGCACACAATCGCAGTGTTGTACAGCTTGTTTCATCACCTTTGCCAAGTTGCCGCTCTCTCCGGCTCCCGGAGACGAAGAAGCTGCTTCTTCGCGCAAAGACGATTCTGCCGCTCACAGTGCTCTGCGGAGTGCGCCTTTTGCCGAAAGACGCCCGGGAGCGGTGCTTAGCTCTGCAGAGCACCGTACTTTCGTCTTTAGCCTCTCTTCTCGTCTACATCTTATCAAAAAGCTTTTCCACTCTGTCTGGCAAGGAGAAACTGTGCCAGCACAAAAAACATCTCCCATCGTGTTCTAGAGGCTGCACGGAGGTCTGCCGAGTGTTTTGCAAGAAGAGAAAGAAAGTTGTCCAAAACAGCTTGCAATCGAATGTTCATGTGATTACAAAAGGCAGGAGAGTGGTCAGGTACTGTTTTCTCTCAGTTGGCAAGCTGCGCACACAATCGCAGTGTCGTACAGCTTGTTTCATCACCTTTGCGAAGTTGCCGCTCTCTCCGGCTCCCGGAGACGAAGAAGCTGCTTCTTCGCGCAAAGACGATTCTGCCGTTCACAGTGATCTGCGGTGTGCGCCTTCTGCCGAAAGAGGTCCGGGAGCGGTGCTTAGCTCTGCAGAGCACCGTACCTTCGTCTTTAGCCTCTCTTCTCGTCTACATCTTAGCAAAAAGCTTTTCCACTCTGTCTGGCAAGGAGAAACTGTGCCAGCACAGAAAACATCTCCCATCGTGTTCTAGAGGCTGCACGCAGGTCTGCCGAGTGTTTTGCAAGAAGAGAAAGAAAGTTGTCCAAAACAGCTTGCAATCGAATGTTCATGTGAATAGAAAAGGCAGGAGAGTGGTCAGGTACTGTTTTCTCTCAGTTGGCAAGATGCGCACACAATCGCAGTGTTGTACAGCTTGTTTCATCACCTTTGCGAAGTTGCCGCTCTCTCCGGCTCCCGGAGACGAAGAAGCTGCTTCTTCGCGCAAAGACGATTCTGCCGCTCACAGTGCTCTGCTGTGTGCGCCTTCTGCCGAAAGAGGCCCGGGAGCGGTGCTTAGCTCTGCAGAGCACCGTACCTTCGTCTTTAGCCTCTCTTCTCGTCTACATCTTAGCAAAAAGCTTTTCCACTCTGTCTGGCAAGGAGAAACTGTGCCAGCACAGAAAACATCTCCCATCGTGTTCTAGAGGCTGCACGGAGGTCTGCCGAGTGTTTTGCAAGAAGAGAAAGAAAGTTGTCCAAAACAGCTTGCAATCGAATGTTCATGTGAATAGAAAAGTCAGGAGAGTGGTCAGGTACTGTTTTCTCTCAGTTGGCAAGCTGCGCACACAATCGCAGTGTTGTACAGCTTGTTTCATCACCTTTGCCAAGTTGCCGCTCTCTCCGGCTCCCGGAGACGAAGAAGCTGCTTCTTCGCGCAAAGACGATTCTGCCGCTCACAGTGCTCTGCGGTGTGCGCCTTCTGCCGAAAGAGGTCCGGGAGCGGTGCTTAGCTCTGCAGAGCACCGTACCTTCGTCTTTAGCCTCTCTTCTCGTCTACATCTTAGCAAAAAGCTTTTCCACTCTGTCTGGCAAGGAGAAACTGTGCCAGCACAGAAAACATCTCCCATCGTGTTCTAGAGGCTGCACGGAGGTCTGCCGAGTGTTTTGCAAGAAGAGAAAGAAAGTTGTCCAAAACAGCTTGCAATCGAATGTTCATGTGAATAGAAAATGCAGGAGAGTGGTCAGGTACTGTTTTCTCTCAATTGGAAAGCTGCGCACACAATCGCAGTGTTGTACAGCTTGTTTCATCACCTTTGCGAAGTTGCCGCTCTCTCCGGCTCCCGGAGACGAAGAAGCTGCTTCTTCGCGCAAAGACGATTCTGCCGCTCACAGTGCTCTGCGGTGTGCGCCTTCTGCCGAAAGAGCTCCGGGAGCGGTGCTTAGCTCTGCAGAGCACCGTACCTTCGTCTTTAGCCTCTCTTCTCGTCTACATCTTAGCAAAAAGCTTTTCCACTCTGTCTGGCAAGGAGAAACTTTGCCAGCACAGAAAACATCTCCCATCGTGTTCTAGAGGCTGCACGCAGGTCTGCCGAGTGTTTTGCAAGAAGAGAAAGAAAGTTGTCCAAAACAGCTTGCAATCGAATGTTCATGTGAATAGAAAAGGCAGGAGAGTCGTCAGGTACTGTTTTCTCTCAGTTGGCAAGCTGCGCACACAATCGCAGTGTTGTACAGCTTCTTTCATCACCTTTGCCAAGTTGCCGCTCTCTCCGGCTCCCGGAGACGAAGAAGCTGCTTCTTCGCGCAAAGACGATTCTGCCGCTCACAGTGCTCTGCGGTGTGCGCCTTCTGCCGAAAGAGGTCCGGGAGCGGTGCTTAGCTCTGCAGAGCACCGTACCTTCGTCTTTAGCCTCTCTTCTCGTCTACATCTTAGCAAAAAGCTTTTCCACTCTGTCTGGCAAGGAGAAACTGTGCCAGCACAAAAAACATCTCCCATCATGTTCTAGAGGCTGCACGGAGGTCTGCCGAGTGTTTTGCAAGAAGAGAAAGAAAGTTGTCCAAAACAGCTTGCAATCGAATGTTCATGTGAATAGAAAAGGCAGGAGAGTGGTCAGGTACTGTTTTCTCTCAGTTGGCAAGCTGCGCACACAATCGCAGTGTTGTACAGCTTGTTTCATCACCTTTGCGAAGTTGCCGCTCTCTCCGGCTCCCGGAGACGAAGAAGCTGCTTCTTCGCGCAAAGACGATTCTGCCGCTCACAGTGATCTGCGGTGTGCGCCTTCTGCCGAAAGAGCCCCGGGAGCTGTGCTTAGCTCTGAGAAGCACCATACGTGCTTCTTTAGCCTCTCTTCTCGTCTACATCTTAGCAAAAAGCTTTTCCACTCTGTCTGGCAAGGAGAAACTGTGCCAGCACAGAAAACATCTCCCATCGTGTTCTAGAGGCTGCACGCAGGTCTGCCGAGTGTTTTGCAAGAAGAGAAAGAAAGTTGTCCAAAACAGCTTGCAATCGAATGTTCATGTGAATAGAAAAGGCAGGAGAGTGGTCAGGTACTGTTTTCTCTCAGTTGGCAAGCTGCGCACACAATCGCAGTGTTGTACAGCTTGTTTCATCACCTTTGCGAAGTTGCCGCTCTCTCCGGCTCCCGGAGACGAAGAAGCTGCTTCTTCGCGCAAAGACGATTCTGCCGCTCACAGTGCTCTGCGGTGTGCGCCTTCTGCCGAAAGAGGTCGGGGAGCGGTGCTTAGCTCTGCAGAGCACCGTACCTTCGTCTTTAGCCTCTCTTCTCGTCTACATCTTAGCAAAAAGCTTTTCCACTCTGTCTGGCAAGGAGAAACTGTGCCAGCACAAAAAACATCTCCCATCATGTTCTAGAGGCTGCACGCAGGTCTGCCGAGTGTTTTGCAAGAAGAGAAAGAAAGTTGTCCAAAACAGCTTGCAATCGAATGTTCATGTGAATAGAAAAGGCAGGAGAGTGGTCAGGTACTGTTTTCTCTCAGTTGGCAAGCTGCGCACACAATCGCAGTGTTGTACAGCTTGTTTCATCACCTTTGCGAAGTTGCCGCTCTCTCCGGCTCCCGGAGACGAAGAAGCTGCTTCTTCACGCAAAGACGATTCTGCCGCTCACAGTGCTCTGCGGTGTGCGCCTTCTGCCGAAAGACGCCCGGGAGCGGTGCTTAGCTCTGCAGAGCACCGTACCTTCGTCTTTAGCCTCTCTTCTCGTCTACATCTTAGCAAAAAGCTTTTCCACTCTGTCTGGCAAGGAGAAACTGTGCCAGCACAAAAAACATCTCCCATCGTGTTCTAGAGGCTGCACGGAGGTCTGCCGAGTGTTTTGCAAGAAGAGAAAGAAAGTTGTCCAAAACAGCTTGCAATCGAATGTTCATGTGATTACAAAAGGCAGGAGAGTGGTCAGGTACTGTTTTCTCTCAGTTGGCAAGCGGCGCACACAATCGCAGTGTTGTACAGCTTGTTTCATCACCTTTGCGAAGTTGCCGCTCTCTCCGGCTCCCGGAGACAAAGAAGCTGCTTCTTCGCGCAAAGACGATTCTGCCGCTCACAGTGCTCTGCGGTGTGCGCCTTCTGCCGAAAGACGCCCGGGAGCGGTGCTTAGATCTGCAGAGCACCGTACCTTCGTCTTTAGCCTCTCTTCTCGTCTACATCTTAGCAAAAAGCTTTTCCACTCTGTCTGGCAAGGAGAAACTGTGCCAGCACAGAAAACATCTCCCATCGTGTTCTAGAGGCTGCACGGAGGTCTGCCGAGTGTTTTGCAAGAAGAGAAAGAAAGTTGTCCAAAACAGCTTCCAATCGAATGTTCATGTGAATAGAAAATGCAGGAGAGTGGTCAGGTACTGTTTTCTCTCAATTGGAAAGCTGCGCACACAATCGCAGTGTTGTACAGCTTGTTTCATCACCTTTGCGAAGTTGCCGCTCTCTCCGGCTCCCGGAGACGAAGAAGCTGCTTCTTCGCGCAAAGACGATTCTGCCGCTCACAGTGATCTGCGGTGTGCGCCTTCTGCCGAAAGACGCCCGGGAGCGGTGCTTAGCTCTGCAGAGCACCGTACCTTCGTCTTTAGCCTCTCTTCTCGTCTACATCTTAGCAAAAAGCTTTTCCACTCTGTCTGGCAAGGAGAAACTGTGCCAGCACAGAAAACATCTCCCATCGTGTTCTAGAGGCTGCACGGATGTCTGCCAAGTGTTTTGCAAGAAGAGAAAGAAAGTTGTCCAAAACAGCTTGCAATCGAATGTTCATGTGAATAGAAAAGGCAGGAGAGTGGTCAGGTACTGTTTTCTCTCAGTTGGCAAGCTGCGCACACAATCGCAGTGTTGTACAGCTTGTTTCATCACCTTTGCCAAGTTGCCGCTCTCTCCGGCTCCCGGAGACGAAGAAGCTGCTTCTTCGCGCAAAGACGATTCTGCCGCTCACAGTGCTCTGCGGAGTGCGCCTTCTGCCGAAAGACGCCCGGGAGCGGTGCTTAGCTCTGCAGAGCACCGTACTTTCGTCTTTAGCCTCTCTTCTCGTCTACATCTTATCAAAAAGCTTTTCCACTCTGTCTGGCAAGGAGAAACTGTGCCAGCACAGAAAACATCTCCCATCGTGTTCTAGAGGCTGCACGGAGGTCTGCCGAGTGTTTTGCAAGAAGAGAAAGAAAGTTGTCCAAAACAGCTTGCAATCGAATGTTCATGTGAATAGAAAAGGCAGGAGAGTGGTCAGGTACTGTTTTCTCTCAGTTGGCAAGCTGCGCACACAATCGCAGTGTCGTACAGCTTGTTTCATCACCTTTGCGAAGTTGCCGCTCTCTCCGGCTCCGGAGACGAAGAAGCTGCTTCTTCGCGCAAAGACGATTCTGCCGTTCACAGTGATCTGCGGTGTGCGCCTTCTGCCGAAAGAGCCCCGGGAGCGGTGCTTAGCTCTGCAGAGCACCGTACCTTCGTCTTTAGCCTCTCTTCTCGTCTACATCTTAGCAAAAAGCTTTTCCACTCTGTCTGGCAAGGAGAAACTGTGCCAGCACTGAAAACATCTCCCATCGTGTTCTAGAGGCTGCACGGAGGTCTGCCAAGTGTTCTGCAAGAAGAGAAAGAAAGTTGTCCAAAACAGCTTGCAATCGAATGTTCATGTGAATAGAAAAGGCAGGAGAGTGGTCAGGTACTGTTTTCTCTCAGTTGGCAAGCGGCGCACACAATCGCAGTGTTGTACAGCTTGTTTCATCACCTTTGCGAAGTTGCCGCTCTCTCCGGCTCCCGGAGACAAAGAAGCTGCTTCTTCGCGCAAAGACGATTCTGCCGCTCACAGTGCTCTGCGGTGTGCGCCTTCTGCCGAAAGACGCTCGGGAGCGGTGCTTAGATCTGCAGAGCACCGTACCTTCGTCTTTAGCCTCTCTTCTCGTCTACATCTTAGCAAAAAGCTTTTCCACTCTGTCTGGCAAGGAGAAACTGTGCCAGCACAGAAAACATCTCCCATCGTGTTCTAGAGGCTGCACGGAGGTCTGCCGAGTGTTTTGCAAGAAGAGAAAGAAAGTTGTCCAAAACAGCTTCCAATCGAATGTTCATGTGAATAGAAAAGGCAGGAGAGTGGTCAGGTACTGTTTTCTCTCAATTGGAAAGCTGCGCACACAATCGCAGTGTTGTACAGCTTGTTTCATCACCTTTGCGAAGTTGCCGCTCTCTCCGGCTCTCGGAGACGAAGAAGCTGCTTCTTCGCGCAAAGACGATTCTGCCGCTCACAGTGATCTGCGGTGTGCGCCTTCTGCCGAAAGACGCCCGGGAGCGGTGCTTAGCTCTGCAGAGCACCGTACCTTCGTCTTTAGCCTCTCTTCTCGTCTACATCTTAGCAAAAAGCTTTTCCACTCTGTCTGGCAAGGAGAAACTGTGCCAGCACAGAAAACATCTCCCATCGTGTTCTAGAGGCTGCACGGATGTCTGCCAAGTGTTTTGCAAGAAGAGAAAGAAAGTTGTCCAAAACAGCTTGCAATCGAATGTTCATGTGAATAGAAAAGGCAGGAGAGTGGTCAGGTACTGTTTTCTCTAAGTTGGCAAGCTGCGCACACAATCGCAGTGTTGTACAGCTTGTTTCATCACCTTTGCGAAGTTGCCGCTCTCTCCGGCTCCCGGAGACGAAGAAGCTGCTTCTTCGCGCAAAGACGATTCTGCCGCTCACAGTGCTCTGCGGAGTGCGCCTTCTGCCGAAAGACGCCCGGGAGCGGTGCTTAGCTCTGCAGAGCACCGTACTTTCGTCTTTAGCCTCTCTTCTCGTCTACATCTTATCAAAAAGCTTTTCCACTCTGTCTGGCAAGGAGAAACTGTGCCAGCACAGAAAACATCTCCCATCGTGTTCTAGAGGCTGCACGGAGGTCTGCCGAGTGTTTTGCAAGAAGAGAAAGAAAGTTGTCCAAAACAGCTTGCAATCGAATGTTCATGTGAATAGAAAAGGCAGGAGAGTGGTCAGGTACTGTTTTCTCTCAGTTGGCAAGCTGCGCACACAATCGCAGTGTCGTACAGCTTGTTTCATCACCTTTGCGAAGTTGCCGCTCTCTCCGGCTCCCGGAGACGAAGAAGCTGCTTCTTCGCGCAAAGACGATTCTGCCGTTCACAGTGATCTGCGGTGTGCGCCTTCTGCCGAAAGAGCCCCGGGAGCGGTGCTTAGCTCTGCAGAGCACCGTACCTTCGTCTTTAGCCTCTCTTCTCGTCTACATCTTAGCAAAAAGCTTTTCCACTCTGTCTGGCAAGGAGAAACTGTGCCAGCACTGAAAACATCTCCCATCGTGTTCTAGAGGCTGCACGGAGGTCTGCCAAGTGTTCTGCAAGAAGAGAAAGAAAGTTGTCCAAAACAGCTTGCAATCGAATGTTCATGTGAATAGAAAAGGCAGGAGAGTGGTCAGGTACTGTTTTCTCTCAGTTGGCAAGCGGCGCACACAATCGCAGTGTTGTACAGCTTGTTTCATCACCTTTGCGAAGTTGCCGCTCTCTCCGTCTCCCGGAGACGAAGAAGCTGCTTCTTCGCGCAAAGAGGATTCTGCCGCTCACAGTGCTCTGCAGTGTGCGCCTTCTGCCGAAAGAGGTCCGGGAGCGGTGCTTAGCTCTGCAGAGCACCGTACCTTCGTCTTTAGCCTCTCTTCTCGTCTACATCTTAGCAAAAAGCTTTTCCACTCTGTCTGGCAAGGAGAAACTGTGCCAGCACAGAAAACATCTCCCATCGTGTTCTAGAGGCTGCACGGAGGTCTGCCGAGTGTTTTGCAAGAAGAGAAAGAAAGTTGTCCAAAACAGCTTGCAATCGAATGTTCATGTGAATAGAAAAGGCAGGAGAGTGGTCAGGTACTGTTTTCTCTCAGTTGGCAAGCTGCGCACACAATCGCAGTGCTGTACAGCTTGTTTCATCACCTTTGCGAAGTTGCCGCTCTCTCCGGCTCCCGGAGACGAAGAAGCTGCTTCTTCGCGCAAAGACGAATCTGCCGCTCACAGTGCTCTGCGGTGTGCGCCTTCTGCCGAAAGAGGTCCGGGAGCGGTGCTTAGCTCTGCAGAGCACCGTACCTTCGTCTTTAGCCTCTCTTCTCGTCTACATGTTAGCAAAAAGCTTTTCCACTCTGTCTGGCAAGGAGAAACTGTGCCAGCACAGAAAACATCTCCCATCGTGTTCTAGAGGCTGCCCGGATGTCTGCAGAGTGTTTTGCAAGAAGAGAAAGAAAGTTGTCCAAAACAGCTTGCAATCGAATGTTCATGTGAATAGAAAATGCAGGAGAGTGGTCAGGTACTGTTTTCTCTCAATTGGAAAGCTGCGCACACAATCGCAGTGTTGTACAGCTTGTTTCATCACCTTTGCGAAGTTGCCGCTCTCTCCGGCTCCCGGAGACGAAGAAGCTGCTTCTTCGCGCAAAGACGATTCTGCCGCTCACAGTGCTCTGCGGTGTGCGCCTTCTGCCGAAAGAGCCCCGGGAGCTGTGCTTAGCTCTGAGAAGCACCGCACCTGCTTCTTTAGCCTCTCTTCTCGTCTACATCTTAGCAAAAAGCTTTTCCACTCTTTCTGGCAAGGAGAAACTGTGCCAGCACAGAAAACATCTCCCATCGTGTTCTAGAGGCTGCACGGAGGTCTGCCGAGTGTTTTGCAAGAAGAGAAAGAAAGTTGTCCAAAACAGCTTCCAATCGAATGTTCATGTGAATAGAAAAGGCAGGAGAGTGGTCAGGTACTGTTTTCTCTCAGTTGGCAAGCTGCGCACACAATCGCAGTGTTGTACAGCTTGTTTCATCACCTTTGCGAAGTTGCCGCTCTCTCCGGCTCCCGGAGACGAAGAAGCTGCTTCTTCGCGCAAAGACGATTCTGCCGCTCACAGTGCTCTGCTGTGTGCGCCTTCTGCCGAAAGAGGCCCGGGAGCGGTGCTTAGCTCTGCAGAGCACCGTACCTTCGTCTTTAGCCTCTCTTCTCGTCTACATCTTAGCAAAAAGCTTTTCCACTCTGTCTGGCAAGGAGAAACTTTGCCAGCACAGAAAACATCTCCCATCGTGTTCTAGAGGCTGCACGGAGGTCTGCCGAGTGTTTTGCAAGAAGAGAAAGAAAGTTGTCCAAAACAGCTTGCAATCGAATGTTCATGTGAATAGAAAAGGCAGGAGAGTGGTCAGGTACTGTTTTCTCTCAGTTGGCAAGCTGCGCACACAATCGCAGTGTTGTACAGCTTGTTTCATCACCTTTGCCAAGTTGCCGCTCTCTCCGGCTCCCGGAGACGAAGAAGCTGCTTCTTCGCGCAAAGACGATTCTGCCGCTCACAGTGCTCTGCTGTGTGCGCCTTCTGCCGAAAGAGGCCCGGGAGCGGTGCTTAGCTCTGCAGAGCACCGTACCTTCGTCTTTAGCCTCTCTTCTCGTCTACATCTTAGCAAAAAGCTTTTCCACTCTGTCTGGCAAGGAGAAACTGTGCCAGCACAAAAAACATCTCCCATCGTGTTCTAGAGGCTGCACGGAGGTCTGCCGAGTGTTTTGCAAGAAGAGAAAGAAAGTTGTCCAAAACAGCTTGCAATCGAATGTTCATGTGAATAGAAAAGGCAGGAGAGTGGTCAGGTACTGTTTTCTCTCAGTTGGCAAGCTGCGCACACAATCGCAGTGTTGTACAGCTTGTTTCATCACCTTTGCGAAGTTGCCGCTCTCTCCGGCTCCCGGAGACGAAGAAGCTGCTTCTTCGCGCAAAGACGATTCTACCGCTCACAGTGCTCTGCTGTGTGCGCCTTCTGCCGAAAGAGGCCCGGGAGCGGTGCTTAGCTCTGCAGAGCACCGTACCTTCGTCTTTAGCCTCTCTTCTCGTCTACATCTTAGCAAAAAGCTTTTCCACTCTGTCTGGCAAGGAGAAACTGTGCCAGCACAAAAAACATCTCCCATCATGTTCTAGAGGCTGCACGGAGGTCTGCCGAGTGTTTTGCAAGAAGAGAAAGAAAGTTGTCCAAAACAGCTTGCAATCGAATGTTCATGTGAATAGAAAAGGCAGGAGAGTGGTCAGGTACTGTTTTCTCTCAGTTGGCAAGCTGCGCACACAATCGCAGTGTTGTACAGCTTGTTTCATCACCTTTGCGAAGTTGCCGCTCTCTCCGGCTCCCGGAGACGAAGAAGCTGCTTCTTCGCGCAAAGACGATTCTGCCGCTCACAGTGATCTGCGGTGTGCGCCTTCTGCCGAAAGAGCCCCGGGAGCTGTGCTTAGCTCTGAGAAGCACCATACGTGCTTCTTTAGCCTCTCTTCTCGTCTACATCTTAGCAAAAAGCTTTTCCACTCTGTCTGGCAAGGAGAAACTGTGCCAGCACAGAAAACATCTCCCATCGTGTTCTAGAGGCTGCACGCAGGTCTGCCGAGTGTTTTGCAAGAAGAGAAAGAAAGTTGTCCAAAACAGCTTGCAATCGAATGTTCATGTGAATAGAAAAGGCAGGAGAGTGGTCAGGTACTGTTTTCTCTCAGTTGGCAAGCTGCGCACACAATCGCAGTGTTGTACAGCTTGTTTCATCACCTTTGCGAAGTTGCCGCTCTCTCCGGCTCCCGGAGACGAAGAAGCTGCTTCTTCGCGCAAAGACGATTCTGCCGCTCACAGTGCTCTGCGGTGTGCGCCTTCTGCCGAAAGAGCTCCGGGAGCGGTGCTTAGCTCTGCAGAGCACCGTACCTTCGTCTTTAGCCTCTCTTCTCGTCTACATCTTAGCAAAAAGCTTTTCCACTCTGTCTGGCAAGGAGAAACTGTGCCAGCACAAAAAACATCTCCCATCATGTTCTAGAGGCTGCACGGAGGTCTGCCGAGTGTTTTGCAAGAAGAGAAAGAAAGTTGTCCAAAACAGCTTGCAATCGAATGTTCATGTGAATAGAAAAGGCAGGAGAGTGGTCAGGTACTGTTTTCTCTCAGTTGGCAAGCTGCGCACACAATCGCAGTGTTGTACAGCTTGTTTCATCACCTTTGCCAAGTTGCCGCTCTCTCCGGCTCCCGGAGACGAAGAAGCTGCTTCTTCACGCAAAGACGATTCTGCCGCTCACAGTGCTCTGCGGTGTGCGCCTTCTGCCGAAAGAGCCCCGGGAGCTGTGCTTAGCTCTGAGAACCACCATACGTGCTTCTTTAGCCTCTCTTCTCGTCTACATCTTAGCAAAAAGCTTTTCCACTCTGTCTGGCAAGGAGAAACTGTGCCAGCACAGAAAACATCTCCCATCGTGTTCTAGAGGCTGCACGCAGGTCTGCCGAGTGTTTTGCAAGAAGAGAAAGAAAGTTGTCCAAAACAGCTTGCAATCGAATGTTCATGTGAATAGAAAAGGCAGGAGAGTGGTCAGGTACTGTTTTCTCTCAGTTGGCAAGCTGCGCACACAATCGCAGTGTTGTACAGCTTGTTTCATCACCTTTGCGAAGTTGCCGCTCTCTCCGGCTCCCGGAGACGAAGAAGCTGCTTCTTCGCGCAAAGACGATTCTGCCGCTCACAGTGCTCTGCGGTGTGCGCCTTCTGCTGAAAGACGTCCGGGAGCGGTGCTTAGCTCTGCAGAGCACCCTACCTTCGTCTTTAATCTCTCTTCTCGTCTACATCTTAGCAAAAAGCTTTTCCACTCTGTCTGGCAAGGAGAAACTTTGCCAGCACAGAAAACATCTCCCATCGTGTTCTAGAGGCTGCACGGAGGTCTGCCGAGTTTTTTGCAAGAAGAGAAAGAAAGTTGTCCAAAACAGCTTGCAATCGAATGTTCATGTGAATAGAAAAGGCAGGAGAGTGGTCAGGTACTGTTTTCTCTAACTTGGCAAGCTGCGCACACAATCGCAGTGTTGTACAGCTTGTTGCATCACCTTTGCCAAGTTGCCGCTCTCTCCGGCTCCCGGAGACGAAGAAGCTGCTTCTTCGCGCAAAGACGATTCTGCCGCTCACAGTGCTCTGCTGTGTGCGCCTTCTGCCGAAAGAGGCCCGGGAGCGGTGCTTAGCTCTGCAGAGCACCGTACCTTCGTCTTTAGCCTCTCTTCTCGTCTACATCTTAGCAAAAAGCTTTTCCACTCTGTCTGGCAAGGAGAAACTGTGCCAGCACAGAAAACATCTCCCATCGTGTTCTAGAGGCTGCACGGAGGTCTGCCGAGTGTCTTGCAAGAAGAGAAAGAAAGTTGTCCAAAACAGCTTGCAATCGAATGTTCATGTGAATAGAAAAGGCAGGAGAGTGGTCAGGTACTGTTTTCTCTCAGTTGGCAAGCTGCGCACACAATCGCAGTGTTGTACAGCTTGTTTCATCACCTTTGCGAAGTTGCCGCTCTCTCCGGCTCCCGGAGACGAAGAAGCTGCTTCTTCGCGCAAAGACGATTCTGCCGCTCACAGTGCTCTGCGGTGTGCGCCTTCTGCCGAAAGAGCCCCGGGAGCTGTGCTTAGCTCTGAGAACCACCATACGTGCTTCTTTAGCCTCTCTTCTCGTCTACATCTTAGCAAAAAGCTTTTCCACTCTGTCTGGCAAGGAGAAACTGTGCCAGCACAGAAAACATCTCCCATCGTGTTCTAGAGGCTGCACGGAGGTCTGCCGAGTGTTTTGCAAGAAGAGAAAGAAAGTTGTCCAAAACAGCTTGCAATCGAATGTTCATGTGAATAGAAAAGGCAGGAGAGTGGTCAGGTACTGTTTTCTCTCAGTTGGCAAGCTGCGCACACAATCGCAGTGTTGTACAGCTTGTTTCATCACCTTTGCCAAGTTGCCGCTCTCTCCGGCTCCCGGAGACGAAGAAGCTGCTTCTTCGCGCAAAGACGATTCTGCCGCTCACAGTGCTCTGCGGTGTGCGCCTTCTGCTGAAAGACGTCCGGGAGCGGTGCTTAGCTCTGCAGAGCACCGTACCTTCGTCTTTAATCTCTCTTCTCGTTTACATCTTAGCAAAAAGCTTTTCCACTCTGTCTGGCAAGGAGAAACTTTGCCAGCACAGAAAACATCTCCCATCGTGTTCTAGAGGCTGCACGGAGGTCTGCCGAGTGTTTTGCAAGAAGAGAAAGAAAGTTGTCCAAAACAGCTTGCAATCGAATGTTCATGTGAATAGAAAAGGCAGGAGAGTGGTCAGGTACTGTTTTCTCTCAGTTGGCAAGCTGCGCACACAATCGCAGTGTTGTACAGCTTGTTTCATCACCTTTGCCAAGTTGCCGCTCTCTCCGGCTCCCGGAGACGAAGAAGCTGCTTCTTCGCGCAAAGACGATTCTGCCGCTCACAGTGCTCTGCTGTGTGCGCCTTCTGCCGAAAGAGGCCCGGGAGCGGTGCTTAGCTCTGCAGAGCACCGTACCTTCGTCTTTAGCCTCTCTTCTCGTCTACATCTTAGCAAAAAGCTTTTCCACTCTGTCTGGCAAGGAGAAACTGTGCCAGCACAAAAAACATCTCCCATCGTGTTCTAGAGGCTGCACGGAGGTCTGCCGAGTGTTTTGCAAGAAGAGAAAGAAAGTTGTCCAAAACAGCTTGCAATCGAATGTTCATGTGAATAGAAAAGGCAGGAGAGTGGTCAGGTACTGTTTTCTCTCAGTTGGCAAGCTGCGCACACAATCGCAGTCTTGTACAGCTTGTTTCATCACCTTTGCCAAGTTGCCGCTCTCTCCGGCTCCCGGAGACGAAGAAGCTGCTTCTTCGCGCAAAGACGATTCTGCCGCTCACAGTGCTCTGCTGTGTGCGCCTTCTGCCGAAAGAGGCCCGGGAGCGGTGCTCAGCTCTGCAGAGCACCGTACCTTCGTCTTTAGCCTCTCTTCTCGTCTACATCTTAGCAAAAAGCTTTTCCACTCTGTCTGGCAAGGAGAAACTGTGCCAGCACAAAAAACATCTCCCATCGTGTTCTAGAGGCTGCACGGAGGTTTGCCAAGTGTTTTGCAAGAAGAGAAAGAAAGTTGTCCAAAACAGCTTGCAATCGAATGTTCATGTGAATAGAAAAGGCCGGAGAGTGATCAGGTACTGTTTTCTCTCAGTTGGCAAGCTGCGCACACAATCGCAGTGTTGTACAGCTTGTTTCATCACCTTTGCGAAGTTGCCGCTCTCTCCGGCTCCCGGAGACGAAGAAGCTGCTTCTTCGCGCAAAGACGATTCTGCCGCTCACAGTGCTCTGCTGTGTGCGCCTTCTGCCGAAAGAGGTCCGGGAGCGGTGCTTAGCTCTGCAGAGCACCGTACCTTCGTCTTTAGCCTCTCTTCTCGTCTACATCTTAGCAAAAAGCTTTTCCACTCTGTCTGGCAAGGAGAAACTGTGCTAGCACAGAAAACATCTCCCATCATGTTCTAGAGGCTGCACGGAGGTCTGCCGAGTGTTTTGAAAGAAGAGAAAGAAAGTTGTCCAAAACAGCTTGCAATCGAATGTTCATGTGAATAGAAAAGGCAGGAGAGTGGTCAGGTACTGTTTTCTCTCACTTGGCAAGCTGCGCACACAATCGCAGTGTTGTACAGCTTGTTTCATCACCTTTGCGAAGTTGCCGCTCTCTCCGGCTCCCGGAGACGAAGAAGCTGCTTCTTCGCGCAAAGACGATTCTGCCGCTCACAGTGCTCTGCGGTGTGCGCCTGCTGCCGAAAGAGGTCCGGGAGCTGTGCTTAGCTCTGAGAAGCACCATACGTGCTTCTTTAGCCTCTCTTCTCGTCTACATCTTAGCAAAAAGCTTTTCCACTCTGTCTGGCAAGGAGAAACTGTGCCAGCACAGAAAACATCTCCCATCGTGTTCTAGAGGCTGCACGGAGGTCTGCCGAGTGTTTTGCAAGAAGAGAAAGAAAGTTGTCCAAAACAGCTTGCAATCGAATGTTCATGTGATTACAAAAGGCAGGAGAGTGGTCAGGTACTGTTTTCTCTCAGTTGGCAAGCTGCGCACACAATCGCAGTGTTGTACAGCTTGTTTCATCACCTTTGCGAAGTTGCCGCTCTCTCCGGCTCCCGGAGACGAAGAAGCTGCTTCTTCACGCAAAGACGATTCTGCCGCTCACAGTGCTCTGCGGTGTGCGCCTGCTGCCGAAAGACGCCCGGGAGCGGTGCTTAGCTCTGCAGAGCACCGTACCTTCGTCTTTAGCCTCTCTTCTCGTCTACATCTTAGCAAAAAGCTTTTCCACTCTGTCTGCTAAGGAGAAACTGTGCCAGCACAAAAAACATCTCCCATCGTGTTCTAGAGGCTGCACGCAGGTCTGCCGAGTGTTTTGCAAGAAGAGAAAGAAAGTTGTCCAAAACAGCTTGCAATCGAATGTTCATGTGAATAGAAAAGGCAGGAGAGTGGTCAGGTACTGTTTTCTCTCAGTTGGCAAGCTGCGCACACAATCGCAGTGTTGTACAGCTTGTTTCATCACCTTTGCGAAGTTGCCGCTCTCTCCGGCTCCCGGAGACGAAGAAGCTGCTTCTTCGCGCAAAGACGATTCTGCCGCTCACAGTGCTCTGCGGTGTGCGCCTTCTGCCGAAAGAGGCCCGGGAGCGGTGCTTAGCTCTGCAGAGCACCGTACCTTCGTCTTTAGCCTCTCTTCTCGTCTACATGTTAGCAAAAAGCTTTTCCACTCTGTCTGGCAAGGAGAAACTGTGCCAGCACAGAAAACATCTCCCATCGTGTTCTAGAGGCTGCACGGAGGTCTGCCGAGTGTTTTGCAAGAAGAGAAAGAAAGTTGTCCAAAACAGCTTGCAATCGAATGTTCATGTGATTACAAAAGGCAGGAGAGTGGTCAGGTACTGTTTTCTCTCAGTTGGCAAGCTGCGCACACAATCGCAGTGTTGTACAGCTTGTTTCATCACCTTTGCGAAGTTGCCGCTCTCTCCGGCTCCCGGAGACAAAGAAGCTGCTTCTTCGCGCAAAGACGATTCTGCCGCTCACAGTGCTCTGCGGTGTGCGCCTTCTGCCGAAAGACGCTCGGGAGCGGTGCTTAGCTCTGCAGAGCACCGTACCTTCGTCTTTAGCCTCTCTTCTCGTCTACATCTTAGCAAAAAGCTTTTCCACTCTGTCTGGCAAGGAGAAACTGTGCCAGCACAGAAAACATCTCCCATCGTGTTCTAGAGGCTGCACGCAGGTCTGCCGAGTGTTTTGCAAGAAGAGAAAGAAAGTTGTCCAAAACAGCTTCCAATCGAATGTTCATGTGAATAGAAAAGGCAGGAGAGTGGTCAGGTACTGTTTTCTCTCAGTTGGCAAGCTGCGCACACAATCGCAGTGTTGTACAGCTTCTTTCATCACCTTTGCCAAGTTGCCGCTCTCTCCGGCTCCCGGAGACGAAGAAGCTGCTTCTTCGCGCAAAGACGATTCTGCCGCTCACAGTGCTCTGCGGAGTGCGCCTTCTGCCGAAAGAGGCCCGGGAGCGGTGCTTAGCTCTGCAGAGCACCGTACTTTCGTCTTTAGCCTCTCTTCTCGTCTACATCTTATCAAAAAGCTTTTCCACTCTGTCTGGCAAGGAGAAACTGTGCCAGCACAGAAAACATCTCCCATCGTGTTCTAGAGGCTGCACGGAGGTCTGCCGAGTGTTTTGCAAGAAGAGAAAGAAAGTTGTCCAAAACAGCTTGCAATCGAATGTTCATGTGATTACAAAAGGCAGGAGAGTGGTCAGGTACTGTTTGCTCTCAGTTGGCAAGCTGCGCACACAATCGCAGTGTCGTACAGCTTGTTTCATCACCTTTGCGAAGTTGCCGCTCTCTCCGGCTCCCGGAGACGAAGAAGCTGCTTCTTCGCGCAAAGACTATTCTGCCGTTCACAGTGATCTGCGGTGTGCGCCTTCTGCCGAAAGAGGTCCGGGAGCGGTGCTTAGCTCTGCAGAGCACCGTACCTTCGTCTTTAGCCTCTCTTCTCGTCTACATCTTAGCAAAAAGCTTTTCCACTCTGTCTGCTAAGGTGAAACTGTGCCAGCACAAAAAACATCTCCCATCGTGTTCTAGAGGCTGCACGGAGGTCTGCCGAGTGTTTTGCAAGAAGAGAAAGAAAGTTGTCCAAAACAGCTTGCAATCGAATGTTCATGTGAATAGAAAAGGCAGGAGAGTGGTCAGGTACTGTTTTCTCTCAGTTGGCAAGCTGCGCACACAATCGCAGTGTTGTACAGCTTGTTTCATCACCTTTGCCAAGTTGCCGCTCTCTCCGGCTCCCGGAGACGAAGAAGCTGCTTCTTCGCGCAAAGACGATTCTGCCGCTCACAGTGCTCTGCGGTGTGCGCCTTCTGCCGAAAGACGCCCGGGAGCGGTGCTTAGCTCTGCAGAGCACCGTACCTTCGTCTTTAGCCTCTCTTCTCGTCTACATGTTAGCAAAAAGCTTTTCCACTCTGTCTGGCAAGGAGAAACTGTGCCAGCACAGAAAACATCTCCCATCGTGTTCTAGAGGCTGCACGGAGGTCTGCCGAGTGTTTTGCAAGAAGAGAAAGAAAGTTGTCCAAAACAGCTTGCAATCGAATGTTCATGTGATTACAAAAGGCAGGAGAGTGGTCAGGTACTGTTTTCTCTCAGTTGGCAAGCTGCGCACACAATCGCAGTCTTGTACAGCTTGTTTCATCACCTTTGCGAAGTTGCCGCTCTCTCCGGCTCCCGGAGACGAAGAAGCTGCTTCTTCGCGCAAAGACGATTCTGCCGCTCACAGTGCTCTGCGGTGTGCGCCTTCTGCCGAAAGACGCTCGGGAGCGGGCCTAGCTCTGCAGAGCACCGTACCTTCGTCTTTAGCCTCTCTTCTCGTCTACATCTTAGCAAAAAGCTTTTCCACTCTGTCTGGCAAGGAGAAACTGTGCCAGCACAGAAAACATCTCCCATCGTGTTCTAGAGGCTGCACGGAGGTCTGCCGAGTGTTTTGCAAGAAGAGAAAGAAAGTTGTCCAAAACAGCTTCCAATCGAATGTTCATGTGAATAGAAAATGCAGGAGAGTGGTCAGGTACTGTTTTCTCTCAATTGGAAAGCTGCGCACACAATCGCAGTGTTGTACAGCTTGTTTCATCACCTTTGCGAAGTTGCCGCTCTCTCCGGCTCCCGGAGACGAAGAAGCTGCTTCTTCGCGCAAAGACGATTCTGCCGCTCACAGTGCTCTGCGGTGTGCGCCTTCTGCCGAAAGACGCCCGGGAGCGGTGCTTAGCTCTGCAGAGCACCGTACCTTCGTCTTTAGCCTCTCTTCTCGTCTACATCTTAGCAAAAAGCTTTTCCACTCTGTCTGGCAAGGAGAAACTGTGCCAGCACAGAAAACATCTCCCATCGTGTTCTAGAGGCTGCACGGATGTCTGCCAAGTGTTTTGCAAGAAGAGAAAGAAAGTTGTCCAAAACAGCTTGCAATCGAATGTTCATGTGAATAGAAAAGGCAGGAGAGTGGTCAGGTACTGTTTTCTCTCAGTTGGCAATCTGCGCACACAATCGCAGTGTTGTACAGCTTGTTTCATCACCTTTGCCAAGTTGCCGCTCTCTCCGGCTCCCGGAGACGAAGAAGCTGCTTCTTCGCGCAAAGACGATTCTGCCGCTCACAGTGCTCTGCGGAGTGCGCCTTTTGCCGAAAGACGCCCGGGAGCGGTGCTTAGCTCTGCAGAGCACCGTACTTTCGTCTTTAGCCTCTCTTCTCGTCTACATCTTATCAAAAAGCTTTTCCACTCTGTCTGGCAAGGAGAAACTGTGCCAGCACAAAAAACATCTCCCATCGTGTTCTAGAGGCTGCACGGAGGTCTGCCGAGTGTTTTGCAAGAAGAGAAAGAAAGTTGTCCAAAACAGCTTGCAATCGAATGTTCATGTGATTACAAAAGGCAGGAGAGTGGTCAGGTACTGTTTTCTCTCAGTTGGCAAGCTGCGCACACAATCGCAGTGTCGTACAGCTTGTTTCATCACCTTTGCGAAGTTGCCGCTCTCCTCGGCTCCCGGAGACGAAGAAGCTGCTTCTTCGCGCAAAGACGATTCTGCCGTTCACAGTGATCTGCGGTGTGCGCCTTCTGCCGAAAGAGCCCCGGGAGCGGTGCTTAGCTCTGCAGAGCACCGTACCTTCGTCTTTAGCCTCTCTTCTCGTCTACATCTTAGCAAAAAGCTTTTCCACTCTGTCTGGCAAGGAGAAACTGTGCCAGCACAGAAAACATCTCCCATCGTGTTCTAGAGGCTGCACGCAGGTCTGCCGAGTGTTTTGCAAGAAGAGAAAGAAAGTTGTCCAAAACAGCTTGCAATCGAATGTTCATGTGAATAGAAAAGGCAGGAGAGTGGTCAGGTACTGTTTTCTCTCAGTTGGCAAGATGCGCACACAATCGCAGTGTTGTACAGCTTGTTTCATCACCTTTGCGAAGTTGCCGCTCTCTCCGGCTCCCGGAGACGAAGAAGCTGCTTCTTCGCGCAAAGACGATTCTGCCGCTCACAGTGCTCTGCAGTGTGCGCCTTCTGCCGAAAGAGGTCCGGGAGCGGTGCTTAGCTCTGCAGAGCACCGTACCTTCGTCTTTAGCCTCTCTTCTCGTCTACATGTTAGCAAAAAGCTTTTCCACTCTGTCTGGCAAGGAGAAACTGTGCCAGCACAGAAAACATCTCCCATCGTGTTCTAGAGGCTGCACGGAGGTCTGCCGAGTGTTTTGCAAGAAGAGAAAGAAAGTTGTCCAAAACAGCTTGCAATCGAATGTTCATGTGAATAGAAAAGGCAGGAGAGTGGTCAGGTACTGTTTTCTCTCAGTTGGCAAGCTGCGCACACAATCGCAGTGTTGTACAGCTTGTTTCATCACCTTTGCCAAGTTGCCGCTCTCTCCGGCTCCCGGAGACGAAGAAGCTGCTTCTTCGCGCAAAGACGATTCTGCCGCTCACAGTGCTCTGCGGTGTGCGCCTTCTGCCGAAAGAGGTCCGGGAGCGGTGCTTAGCTCTGCAGAGCACCGTACCTTCGTCTTTAGCCTCTCTTCTCGTCTACATCTTAGCAAAAAGCTTTTCCACTCTGTCTGGCAAGGAGAAACTGTGCCAGCACAGAAAACATCTCCCATCGTGTTCTAGAGGCTGCACGGAGGTCTGCCGAGTGTTTTGCAAGAAGAGAAAGAAAGTTGTCCAAAACAGCTTGCAATCGAATGTTCATGTGAATAGAAAATGCAGGAGAGTGGTCAGGTACTGTTTTCTCTCAATTGGAAAGCTGCGCACACAATCGCAGTGTTGTACAGCTTGTTTCATCACCTTTGCGAAGTTGCCGCTCTCTCCGGCTCCCGGAGACGAAGAAGCTGCTTCTTCGCGCAAAGACGATTCTGCCGCTCACAGTGCTCTGCGGTGTGCGCCTTCTGCCGAAAGAGCTCCGGGAGCGGTGCTTAGCTCTGCAGAGCACCGTACCTTCGTCTTTAGCCTCTCTTCTCGTCTACATCTTAGCAAAAAGCTTTTTCACTCTGTCTGGCAAGGAGAAACTTTGCCAGCACAGAAAACATCTCCCATCGTGTTCTAGAGGCTGCACGCAGGTCTGCCGAGTGTTTTGCAAGAAGAGAAAGAAAGTTGTCCAAAACAGCTTGCAATCGAATGTTCATGTGAATAGAAAAGGCAGGAGAGTCGTCAGGTACTGTTTTCTCTCACTTGGCAAGCTGCGCACACAATCGCAGTGTTGTACAGCTTCTTTCATCACCTTTGCCAAGTTGCCGCTCTCTCCGGCTCCCGGAGACGAAGAAGCTGCTTCTTCGCGCAAAGACGATTCTGCCGCTCACAGTGCTCTGCGGTGTGCGCCTTCTGCCGAAAGAGGTCCGGGAGCGGTGCTTAGCTCTGCAGAGCACCGTACCTTCGTCTTTAGCCTCTCTTCTCGTCTACATCTTAGCAAAAAGCTTTTCCACTCTGTCTGGCAAGGAGAAACTGTGCCAGCACAAAAAACATCTCCCATCATGTTCTAGAGGCTGCACGGAGGTCTGCCGAGTGTTTTGCAAGAAGAGAAAGAAAGTTGTCCAAAACAGCTTGCAATCGAATGTTCATGTGAATAGAAAAGGCAGGAGAGTGGTCAGGTACTGTTTTCTCTCAGTTGGCAAGCTGCGCACACAATCGCAGTGTTGTACAGCTTGTTTCATCACCTTTGCGAAGTTGCCGCTCTCTCCGGCTCCCGGAGACGAAGAAGCTGCTTCTTCGCGCAAAGACGATTCTGCCGCTCACAGTGATCTGCGGTGTGCGCCTTCTGCAGAAAGACGCCCGGGAGCGGTGCTTAGCTCTGCAGAGCACCGTACCTTCGTCTTTAGCCTCTCTTCTCGTCTACATCTTAGCAAAAAGCTTTTCCACTCTGTCTGGCAAGGAGAAACTGTGCCAGCACAGAAAACATCTCCCATCGTGTTCTAGAGGCTGCACGGATGTCTGCCAAGTGTTTTGCAAGAAGAGAAAGAAAGTTGTCCAAAACAGCTTGCAATCGAATGTTCATGTGAATAGAAAAGGCAGGAGAGTGGTCAGGTACTGTTTTCTCTCAGTTGGCAAGCTGCGCACACAATCGCAGTGTTGTACAGCTTGTTTCATCACCTTTGCGAAGTTGCCGCTCTCTCCGGCTCCCGGAGACGAAGAAGCTGCTTCTTCGCGCAAAGACGATTCTGCCGCTCACAGTGCTCTGCGGAGTGCGCCTTCTGCCGAAAGACGCCCGGGAGCGGTGCTTAGCTCTGCAGAGCACCGTACTTTCGTCTTTAGCCTCTCTTCTCGTCTACATCTTATCAAAAAGCTTTTCCACTCTGTCTGGCAAGGAGAAACTGTGCCAGCACAGAAAACATCTCCCATCGTGTTCTAGAGGCTGCACGCAGGTCTGCCGAGTGTTTTGCAAGAAGAGAAAGAAAGTTGTCCAAAACAGCTTGCAATCGAATGTTCATGTGAATAGAAAAGGCAGGAGAGTGGTCAGGTACTGTTTTCTCTCAGTTGGCAAGCTGCGCACACAATCGCAGTGTCGTACAGCTTGTTTCATAACCTTTGCGAAGTTGCCGCTCTCTCCGGCTCCCGGAGACGAAGAAGCTGCTTCTTCGCGCAAAGACGATTCTGCCGTTCACAGTGATCTGCGGTGTGCGCCTTCTGCCGAAAGAGCCCCGGGAGCGGTGCTTAGCTCTGCAGAGCACCGTACCTTCGTCTTTAGCCTCTCTTCTCGTCTACATCTTAGCAAAAAGCTTTTCCACTCTGTCTGGCAAGGAGAAACTGTGCCAGCACTGAAAACATCTCCCATCGTGTTCTAGAGGCTGCACGGAGGTCTGCCAAGTGTTCTGCAAGAAGAGAAAGAAAGTTGTCCAAAACAGCTTGCAATCGAATGTTCATGTGAATAGAAAAGGCAGGAGAGTGGTCAGGTACTGTTTTCTCTCAGTTGGCAAGCGGCGCACACAATCGCAGTGTTGTACAGCTTGTTTCATCACCTTTGCGAAGTTGCCGCTCTCTCCGGCTCCCGGAGACGAAGAAGCTGCTTCTTCGCGCAAAGAGGATTCTGCCGCTCACAGTGCTCTGCAGTGTGCGCCTTCTGCCGAAAGAGGTCCGGGAGCGGTGCTTAGCTCTGCAGAGCACCGTACCTTCGTCTTTAGCCTCTCTTCTCGTCTACATCTTAGCAAAAAGCTTTTCCACTCTGTCTGGCAAGGAGAAACTGTGCCAGCACAGAAAACATCTCCCATCGTGTTCTAGAGGCTGCCCGGATGTCTGCAGAGTGTTTTGCAAGAAGAGAAAGAAAGTTGTCCAAAACAGCTTGCAATCGAATGTTCATGTGAATAGAAAAGGCAGGAGAGTGTGTCTCAGGTAGTGTTTTCTCTCAGTTGGCAAGATGCGCACACAATCGCAGTGTTGTACAGCTTGTTTCATCACCTTTGCCAAGTTGCCGCTCTCTCCGGCTCCCGGAGACGAAGAAGCTGCTTCTTCGCGCAAAGACGAATCTGCCGCTCACAGTGCTCTGCGGTGTGCGCCTTCTGCCGAAAGAGGTCCGGGAGCGGTGCTTAGCTCTGCAGAGCACCGTACCTTCGTCTTTAGCCTCTCTTCTCGTCTACATGTTAGCAAAAAGCTTTTCCACTCTGTCTGGCAAGGAGAAACTGTGCCAGCACAGAAAACATCTCCCATCGTGTTCTAGAGGCTGCACGGATGTCTGCCAAGTGTTTTGCAAGAAGAGAAAGAAAGTTGTCCAAAACAGCTTGCAATCGAATGTTCATGTGAATAGAAAAGGCAGGAGAGTGGTCAGGTACTGTTTTCTCTCAGTTGACAAGCTGCGCACACAATCGCAGTGTTGTACAGCTTGTTTCATCACCTTTGCGAAGTTGCCGCTCTCTCCGGCTCCCGGAGACGAAGAAGCTGCTTCTTCGCGCAAAGACGATTCTGCCGCTCACAGTGCTCTGCGGTGTGCGCCTTCTGCCGAAAGAGCCCCGGGAGCTGTGCTTAGCTCTGAGAAGCACCGCACCTGCTTCTTTAGCCTCTCTTCTCGTCTACATCTTAGCAAAAAGCTTTTCCACTCTTTCTGGCAAGGAGAAACTGTGCCAGCACAGAAAACATCTCCCATCGTGTTCTAGAGGCTGCACGGAGGTCTGCCGAGTGTTTTGCAAGAAGAGAAAGAAAGTTGTCCAAAACAGCTTCCAATCGAATGTTCATGTGAATAGAAAAGGCAGGAGAGTGGTCAGGTACTGTTTTCTCTCAGTTGGCAAGCTGCGCACACAATCGCAGTGTTGTACAGCTTGTTTCATCACCTTTGCGAAGTTGCCGCTCTCTCCGGCTCCCGGAGACGAAGAAGCTGCTTCTTCGCGCAAAGACGATTCTGCCGCTCACAGTGCTCTGCTGTGTGCGCCTTCTGCCGAAAGAGGCCCGGGAGCGGTGCTTAGCTCTGCAGAGCACCGTACCTTCGTCTTTAGCCTCTCTTCTCGTCTACATCTTAGCAAAAAGCTTTTCCACTCTGTCTGGCAAGGAGAAACTTTGCCAGCACAGAAAACATCTCCCATCGTGTTCTAGAGGCTGCACGGAGGTCTGCCGAGTGTTTTGCAAGAAGAGAAAGAAAGTTGTCCAAAACAGCTTGCAATCGAATGTTCATGTGAATAGAAAAGGCAGGAGAGTGGTCAGGTACTGTTTTCTCTCAGTTGGCAAGCTGCGCACACAATCGCAGTGTTGTACAGCTTGTTTCATCACCTTTGCCAAGTTGCCGCTCTCTCCGGCTCCCGGAGACGAAGAAGCTGCTTCTTTGCGCAAAGACGATTCTGCCGCTCACAGTGCTCTGCTGTGTGCGCCTTCTGCCGAAAGAGGCCCGGGAGCGGTGCTTAGCTCTGCAGAGCACCGTACCTTCGTCTTTAGCCTCTCTTCTCGTCTACATCTTAGCAAAAAGCTTTTCCACTCTGTCTGGCAAGGAGAAACTGTGCCAGCACAAAAAACATCTCCCATCGTGTTCTAGAGGCTGCACGGAGGTCTGCCGAGTGTTTTGCAAGAAGAGAAAGAAAGTTGTCCAAAACAGCTTGCAATCGAATGTTCATGTGAATAGAAAAGGCAGGAGAGTGGTCAGGTACTGTTTTCTCTCAGTTGGCAAGCTGCGCACACAATCGCAGTCTTGTACAGCTTGTTTCATCACCTTTGCGAAGTTGCCGCTCTCTCCGGCTCCCGGAGACGAAGAAGCTGCTTCTTCGCGCAAAGACGATTCTACCGCTCACAGTGCTCTGCTGTGTGCGCCTTCTGCCGAAAGAGGCCCGGGAGCGGTGCTTAGCTCTGCAGAGCACCGTACCTTCGTCTTTAGCCTCTCTTCTCGTCTACATCTTAGCAAAAAGCTTTTCCACTCTGTCTGGCAAGGAGAAACTGTGCCAGCACAAAAAACATCTCCATCATGTTCTAGAGGCTGCACGGAGGTCTGCCGAGTGTTTTGCAAGAAGAGAAAGAAAGTTGTCCAAAACAGCTTGCAATCGAATGTTCATGTGAATAGAAAAGGCAGGAGAGTGGTCAGGTACTGTTTTCTCTCAGTTGGCAAGCTGCGCACACAATCGCAGTGTTGTACAGCTTGTTTCATCACCTTTGCGAAGTTGCCGCTCTCTCCGGCTCCCGGAGACGAAGAAGCTGCTTCTTCGCGCAAAGACGATTCTGCCGCTCACAGTGATCTGCGGTGTGCGCCTTCTGCCGAAAGAGGCCCGGGAGCTGTGCTTAGCTCTGAGAAGCACCATACGTGCTTCTTTAGCCTCTCTTCTCGTCTACATCTTAGCAAAAAGCTTTTCCACTCTGTCTGGCAAGGAGAAACTGTGCCAGCACAGAAAACATCTCCCATCGTGTTCTAGAGGCTGCACGCAGGTCTGCCGAGTGTTTTGCAAGAAGAGAAAGAAAGTTGTCCAAAACAGCTTGCAATCGAATGTTCATGTGAATAGAAAAGGCAGGAGAGTGGTCAGGTACTGTTTTCTCTCAGTTGGCAAGCTGCGCACACAATCGCAGTGTTGTACAGCTTGTTTCATCACCTTTGCGAAGTTGCCGCTCTCTCCGGCTCCCGGAGACGAAGAAGCTGCTTCTTCGCGCAAAGACGATTCTGCCGCTCACAGTGCTCTGCGGTGTGCGCCTTCTGCCGAAAGAGCTCCGGGAGCGGTGCTTAGCTCTGCAGAGCACCGTACCTTCGTCTTTAGCCTCTCTTCTCGTCTACATCTTAGCAAAAAGCTTTTCCACTCTGTCTGGCAAGGAGAAACTGTGCCAGCACAAAAAACATCTCCCATCATGTTCTAGAGGCTGCACGGAGGTCTGCCGAGTGTTTTGCAAGAAGAGAAAGAAAGTTGTCCAAAACAGCTTGCAATCGAATGTTCATGTGAATAGAAAAGGCAGGAGAGTGGTCAGGTACTGTTTTCTCTCAGTTGGCAAGCTGCGCACACAATCGCAGTGTTGTACAGCTTGTTTCATCACCTTTGCGAAGTTGCCGCTCTCTCCGGCTCCCGGAGACGAAGAAGCTGCTTCTTCACGCAAAGACGATTCTGCCGCTCACAGTGCTCTGCGGTGTGCGCCTTCTGCCGAAAGAGGCCCGGGAGCGGTGCTTAGCTCTGCAGAGCACCGTACCTTCGTCTTTAGCCTCTCTTCTCGTCTACATGTTAGCAAAAAGCTTTTCCACTCTGTCTGGCAAGGAGAAACTGTGCCAGCACAGAAAACATCTCCCATCGTGTTCTAGAGGCTGCACGGAGGTCTGCCGAGTGTTTTGCAAGAAGAGAAAGAAAGTTGTCCAAAACAGCTTGCAATCGAATGTTCATGTGATTACAAAAGGCAGGAGAGTGGTCAGGTACTGTTTTCTCTCAGTTGGCAAGCGGCGCACACAATCGCAGTGTTGTACAGCTTGTTTCATCACCTTTGCGAAGTTGCCGCTCTCTCCGGCTCCCGGAGACAAAGAAGCTGCTTCTTCGCGCAAAGACGATTCTGCCGCTCACAGTGCTCTGCGGTGTGCGCCTTCTGCCGAAAGACGCTCGGGAGCGGTGCTTAGCTCTGCAGAGCACCGTACCTTCGTCTTTAGCCTCTCTTCTCGTCTACATCTTAGCAAAAAGCTTTTCCACTCTGTCTGGCAAGGAGAAACTGTGCCAGCACAGAAAACATCTCCCATCGTGTTCTAGAGGCTGCACGGAGGTCTGCCGAGTGTTTTGCAAGAAGAGAAAGAAAGTTGTCCAAAACAACTTGCAATCGAATGTTCATGTGAATAGAAAAGGCAGGAGAGTGGTCAGGTACTGTTTTCTCTCAATTGGCAAGCTGCGCACACAATCGCAGTGTTGTACAGCTTGTTTCATCACCTTTGCGAAGTTGCCGCTCTCTCCGGCTCCCGGAGACGAAGAAGCTGCTTCTTCGCGCAAAGACGATTCTGCCGCTCACAGTGATCTGCGGTGTGCGCCTTCTGCCGAAAGACGCCCGGGAGCGGTGCTTAGCTCTGCAGAGCACCGTACCTTCGTCTTTAGCCTCTCTTCTCGTCTACATGTTAGCAAAAAGCTTTTCCACTCTGTCTGGCAAGGAGAAACTGTGCCAGCACAGAAAACATCTCCCATCGTGTTCTAGAGGCTGCACGGATGTCTGCCAAGTGTTTTGCAAGAAGAGAAAGAAAGTTGTCCAAAACAGCTTGCAATCGAATGTTCATGTGAATAGAAAAGGCAGGAGAGTGGTCAGGTACTGTTTTCTCTCAGTTGGCAAGCTGCGCACACAATCGCAGTGTTGTACAGCTTGTTTCATCACCTTTGCGAAGTTGCCGCTCTCTCCGGCTCCCGGAGACGAAGAAGCTGCTTCTTCGCGCAAAGACGATTCTGACGCTCACAGTGCTCTGCGGAGTGCGCCTTCTGCCGAAAGACGCCCGGGAGCGGTGCTTAGCTCTGCAGAGCACCGTACTTTCGTCTTTAGCCTCTCTTCTCGTCTACATCTTATCAAAAAGCTTTTCCACTCTGTCTGGCAAGGAGAAACTGTGCCAGCACAGAAAACATCTCCCATCGTGTTCTAGAGGCTGCACGGAGGTCTGCCGAGTGTTTTGCAAGAAGAGAAAGAAAGTTGTCCAAAACAGCTTGCAATCGAATGTTCATGTGAATAGAAAAGGCAGGAGAGTGGTCAGGTACTGTTTTCTCTCAGTTGGCAAGCTGCGCACACAATCGCAGTGTCGTACAGCTTGTTTCATCACCTTTGCGAAGTTGCCGCTCTCTCCGGCTCCCGGAGACGAAGAAGCTGCTTCTTCGCGCAAAGACGATTCTGCCGTTCACAGTGATCTGCGGTGTGCGCCTTCTGCCGAAAGAGGTCCGGGAGCGGTGCTTAGCTCTGCAGAGCACCGTACCTTCGTCTTTAGCCTCTCTTCTCGTCTACATCTTAGCAAAAAGCTTTTCCACTCTGTCTGGCAAGGAGAAACTGTGCCAGCACAGAAAACATCTCCCATCGTGTTCTAGAGGCTGCACGGAGGTCTGCCAAGTGTTCTGCAAGAAGAGAAAGAAAGTTGTCCAAAACAGCTTGCAATCGAATGTTCATGTGAATAGAAAAGGCAGGAGAGTGGTCAGGTACTGTTTTCTCTCAGTTGGCAAGCGGCGCACACAATCGCAGTGTTGTACAGCTTGTTTCATCACCTTTGCGAAGTTGCCGCTCTCTCCGGCTCCCGGAGACAAAGAAGCTGCTTCTTCGCGCAAAGACGATTCTGCCGCTCACAGTGCTCTGCAGTGTGCGCCTTCTGCCGAAAGAGGTCCGGGAGCGGTGCTTAGCTCTGCAGAGCACCGTACCTTCGTCTTTAGCCTCTCTTCTCGTCTACATCTTAGCAAAAAGCTTTTCCACTCTGTCTGGCAAGGAGAAACTGTGCCAGCACAGAAAACATCTCCCATCGTGTTCTAGAGGCTGCACGGAGGTCTGCCGAGTGTTTTGCAAGAAGAGAAAGAAAGTTGTCCAAAACAGCTTGCAATCGAATGTTCATGTGAATAGAAAAGGCAGGAGAGTGGTCAGGTACTGTTTTCTCTCAGTTGGCAAGATGCGCACACAATCGCAGTGTTGTACAGCTTGTTTCATCACCTTTGCCAAGTTGCCGCTCTCTCCGGCTCCCGGAGACGAAGAAGCTGCTTCTTCGCGCAAAGACGAATCTGCCGCTCACAGTGCTCTGCGGTGTGCGCCTTCTGCCGAAAGAGCTCCGGGAGCGGTGCTTAGCTCTGCAGAGCACCGTACCTTCGTCTTTAGCCTCTCTTCTCGTCTACATCTTAGCAAAAAGCTTTTCCACTCTGTCTGGCAAGGAGAAACTGTGCCAGCACAGAAAACATCTCCCATCGTGTTCTAGAGGCTGCCCGGATGTCTGCCGAGTGTTTTGCAAGAAGAGAAAGAAAGTTGTCCAAAACAGCTTGCAATCGAATGTTCATGTGAATAGAAAAGGCAGGAGAGTGGTCAGGTACTGTTTTCTCTCAGTTGGCAAGCTGCGCACACAATCGCAGTGTCGTACAGCTTGTTTCATCACCTTTGCGAAGTTGCCGCTCTCTCCGGCTCCCGGAGACGAAGAAGCTGCTTCTTCGCGCAAAGACGATTCTGCCGTTCACAGTGATCTGCGGTGTGCGCCTTCTGCCGAAAGAGGTCCGGGAGCGGTGCTTAGCTCTGCAGAGCACCGTACCTTCGTCTTTAGCCTCTCTTCTCGTCTACATCTTAGCAAAAAGCTTTTCCACTCTGTCTGGCAAGGAGAAACTGTGCCAGCACAGAAAACATCTCCCATCGTGTTCTAGAGGCTGCACGGAGGTCTGCCAAGTGTTCTGCAAGAAGAGAAAGAAAGTTGTCCAAAACAGCTTGCAATCGAATGTTCATGTGAATAGAAAAGGCAGGAGAGTGGTCAGGTACTGTTTTCTCTCAGTTGGCAAGCGGCGCACACAATCGCAGTGTTGTACAGCTTGTTTCATCACCTTTGCGAAGTTGCCGCTCTCTCCGGCTCCCGGAGACAAAGAAGCTGCTTCTTCGCGCAAAGACGATTCTGCCGCTCACAGTGCTCTGCAGTGTGCGCCTTCTGCCGAAAGAGGTCCGGGAGCGGTGCTTAGCTCTGCAGAGCACCGTACCTTCGTCTTTAGCCTCTCTTCTCGTCTACATCTTAGCAAAAAGCTTTTCCACTCTGTCTGGCAAGGAGAAACTGTGCCAGCACAGAAAACATCTCCCATCGTGTTCTAGAGGCTGCACGGAGGTCTGCCGAGTGTTTTGCAAGAAGAGAAAGAAAGTTGTCCAAAACAGCTTGCAATCGAATGTTCATGTGAATAGAAAAGGCAGGAGAGTGGTCAGGTACTGTTTTCTCTCAGTTGGCAAGATGCGCACACAATCGCAGTGTTGTACAGCTTGTTTCATCACCTTTGCCAAGTTGCCGCTCTCTCCGGCTCCCGGAGACGAAGAAGCTGCTTCTTCGCGCAAAGACGAATCTGCCGCTCACAGTGCTCTGCGGTGTGCGCCTTCTGCCGAAAGAGCTCCGGGAGCGGTGCTTAGCTCTGCAGAGCACCGTACCTTCGTCTTTAGCCTCTCTTCTCGTCTACATCTTAGCAAAAAGCTTTTCCACTCTGTCTGGCAAGGAGAAACTGTGCCAGCACAGAAAACATCTCCCATCGTGTTCTAGAGGCTGCCCGGATGTCTGCCGAGTGTTTTGCAAGAAGAGAAAGAAAGTTGTCCAAAACAGCTTCCAATCGAATGTTCATGTGAATAGAAAATGCAGGAGAGTGGTCAGGTACTGTTTTCTCTCAATTGGAAAGCTGCGCACACAATCGCAGTGTTGTACAGCTTGTTTCATCACCTTTGCGAAGTTGCCGCTCTCTCCGGCTCCCGGAGACGAAGAAGCTGCTTCTTCGCGCAAAGACGATTCTGCCGCTCACAGTGCTCTGCGGTGTGCGCCTTCTGCCGAAAGAGCTCCGGGAGCGGTGCTTAGCTCTGCAGAGCACCGTACCTTCGTCTTTAGCCTCTCTTCTCGTCTACATCTTAGCAAAAAGCTTTTCCACTCTGTCTGGCAAGGAGAAACTTTGCCAGCACAGAAAACATCTCCCATCGTGTTCTAGAGGCTGCACGGATGTCTGCCAAGTGTTTTGCAAGAAGAGAAAGAAAGTTGTCCAAAACAGCTTGCAATCGAATGTTCATGTGAATAGAAAAGGCAGGAGAGTGGTCAGGTACTGTTTTCTCTCAGTTGGCAAGCTGCGCACACAATCGCAGTGTTGTACAGCTTGTTTCATCACCTTTGCGAAGTTGCCGCTCTCTCCGGCTCCCGGAGACGAAGAAGCTGCTTCTTCGCGCAAAGACGATTCTGCCGCTCACAGTGCTCTGCGGTGTGCGCCTTCTGCCGAAAGAGCCCCGGGAGCTGTGCTTAGCTCTGAGAAGCACCGCACCTACTTCTTTAGCCTCTCTTCTCGTCTACATCTTAGCAAAAAGCTTTTCCACTCTGTCTGGCAAGGAGAAACTGTGCCAGCACAGAAAACATCTCCCATCGTGTTCTAGAGGCTGCACGGAGGTCTGCCGAGTGTTTTGCAAGAAGAGAAAGAAAGTTGTCCAAAACAGCTTGCAATCGAATGTTCATGTGAATAGAAAAGGCAGGAGAGTGGTCAGGTACTGTTTTCTCTCAGTTGGCAAGCTGCGCACACAATCGCAGTCTTGTACAGCTTGTTTCATCACCTTTGCGAAGTTGCCGCTCTCTCCGGCTCCCGGAGACGAAGAAGCTGCTTCTTCGCGCAAAGACGATTCTGCCGCTCACAGTGCTCTGCTGTGTGCGCCTTCTGCCGAAAGAGGCCCGGGAGCGGTGCTTAGCTCTGCAGAGCACCGTACCTTCGTCTTTAGCCTCTCTTCTCGTCTACATCTTAGCAAAAAGCTTTTCCACTCTGTCTGGCAAGGAGAAACTGTGCCAGCACAGAAAACATCTCCCATCGTGTTCTAGAGGCTGCACGGAGGTCTGCCGAGTGTTTTGCAAGAAGAGAAAGAAAGTTGTCCAAAACAGCTTGCAATCGAATGTTCATGTGAATAGAAAAGGCAGGAGAGTGGTCAGGTACTGTTTTTCTCTCAGTTGGCAAGCTGCGCACACAATCGCAGTGTTGTACAGCTTGTTTCATCACCTTTGCCAAGTTGCCGCTCTCTCCGGCTCCCGGAGACGAAGAAGCTGCTTCTTTGCGCAAAGACGATTCTGCCGCTCACAGTGCTCTGCTGTGTGCGCCTTCTGCCGAAAGAGGCCCGGGAGCGGTGCTTAGCTCTGCAGAGCACCGTACCTTCGTCTTTAGCCTCTCTTCTCGTCTACATCTTAGCAAAAAGCTTTTCCACTCTGTCTGGCAAGGAGAAACTGTGCCAGCACAAAAAACATCTCCCATCGTGTTCTAGAGGCTGCACGGAGGTCTGCCGAGTGTTTTGCAAGAAGAGAAAGAAAGTTGTCCAAAACAGCTTGCAATCGAATGTTCATGTGAATAGAAAAGGCAGGAGAGTGGTCAGGTACTGTTTTCTCTCAGTTGGCAAGCTGCGCACACAATCGCAGTCTTGTACAGCTTGTTTCATCACCTTTGCGAAGTTGCCGCTCTCTCCGGCTCCCGGAGACGAAGAAGCTGCTTCTTCGCGCAAAGACGATTCTACCGCTCACAGTGCTCTGCTGTGTGCGCCTTTTGCCGAAAGAGGCCCGGGAGCGGTGCTTAGCTCTGCAGAGCACCGTACTTTCGTCTTTAGCCTCTCTTCTCGTCTACATCTTAGCAAAAAGCTTTTCCACTCTGTCTGGCAAGGAGAAACTGTGCCAGCACAAAAAACATCTCCCATCGTGTTCTAGAGGCTGCACGGAGGTCTGCCGAGTGTTTTGCAAGAAGAGAAAGAAAGTTGTCTAAAACAGCTTCCAATCGAATGTTCATGTGAATAGAAAAGGCAGGAGAGTGGTCAGGTACTGTTTTCTCTCAGTTGGCACGCTGCGCACACAATCGCAGTGTTGTACAGCTTGTTTCATCACCTTTGCCAAGTTGCCGCTCTCTCCGGCTCCCGGAGACGAAGAAGCTGCTTCTTCGCGCAAAGACGATTCTGCCGCTCACAGTGCTCTGCGGTGTGCGCCTTCTGCCGAAAGACGCCCGGGAGCGGTGCTTAGCTCTGCAGAGCACCGTACCTTCGTCTTTAGCCTCTCTTCTCGTCTACATCTTAGCAAAAAGCTTTTCCACTCTGTCTGGCAAGGAGAAACTGTGCCAGCACAAAAAACATCTCCCATCGTGTTCTAGAGGCTGCACGCAGGTCTGCCGAGTGTTTTGCAAGAAGAGAAAGAAAGTTGTCCAAAACAGCTTGCAATCGAATGTTCATGTGAATAGAAAAGGCAGGAGAGTGGTCAGGTACTGTTTTCTCTCAGTTGGCAAGCTGCGCACACAATCGCAGTGTTGTACAGCTTGTTTCATCACCTTTGCGAAGTTGCCGATCTCTCCGGCTCCCGGAGACGAAGAAGCTGCTTCTTCGCGCAAAGACGATTCTGCCGCTCACAGTGCTCTGCGGTGTGCGCCTTCTGCCGAAAGAGGTCCGGGAGCGGTGCTTAGCTCTGCAGAGCACCGTACCTTCGTCTTTAGCCTCTCTTCTCGTCTACATCTTAGCAAAAAGCTTTTCCACTCTGTCTGGCAAGGAGAAACTGTGCCAGCACAAAAAACATCTCCCATCATGTTCTAGAGGCTGCACGGAGGTCTGCCGAGTGTTTTGAAAGAAGAGAAAGAAAGTTGTCCAAAACAGCTTGCAATCGAATGTTCATGTGAATAGAAAAGGCAGGAGAGTGGTCAGGTACTGTTTGCTCTCAGTTGGCAAGCTGCGCACACAATCGCAGTGTTGTACAGCTTGTTTCATCACCTTTGCGAAGTTGCCGCTCTCTCCGGCTCCCGGAGACGGAGAAGCTGCTTCTTCGCGCAAAGACGATTCTGCCGCTCACAGTGCTCTGCGGTGTGCGCCTGCTGCCGAAAGAGGTCCGGGAGCTGTGCTTAGCTCTGAGAAGCACCATACGTGCTTCTTTAGCCTCTCTTCTCGTCTACATCTTAGCAAAAAGCTTTTCCACTCTGTCTGGCAAGGAGAAACTGTGCCAGCACAGAAAACATCTCCCATCATGTTCTAGAGGCTGCACGGAGGTCTGCCGAGTGTTTTGCAAGAAGAGAAAGAAAGTTGTCCAAAACAGCTTGCAATCGAATGTTCATGTGATTACAAAAGGCAGGAGAGTGGTCAGGTACTGTTTTCTCTCAGTTGGCAAGCTGCGCACACAATCGCAGTGTTGTACAGCTTGTTTCATCACCTTTGCGAAGTTGCCGCTCTCTCCGGCTCCCGGAGACGAAGAAGCTGCTTCTTCGCGCAAAGACGATTCTGCCGCTCACAGTGCTCTGCGGTGTGCGCCTTCTGCCGAAAGAGGTCCGGGAGCGGTGCTTAGCTCTGCAGAGCACCGTACCTTCGTCTTTAGCCTCTCTTCTCGTCTACATCTTAGCAAAAAGCTTTTCCACTCTGTCTGGCAAGGAGAAACTGTGCCAGCACAAAAAACATCTCCCATCGTGTTCTAGAGGCTGCACGGAGGTCTGCCGAGTGTTTTGCAAGAAGAGAAAGAAAGTTGTCCAAAACAGCTTGCAATCGAATGTTCATGTGAATAGAAAAGGCAGGAGAGTGATCAGGTACTGTTTGCTCTCAGTTGGCAAGCTGCGCACACAATCGCAGTGTTGTACAGCTTGTTTCATCACCTTTGCGAAGTTGCCGCTCTCTCCGGCTCCCGGAGACGAAGAAGCTGCTTCTTCGCGGAAAGACGATTCTGCTGCTCACAGTGCTCTGCGGTGTGCGCCTTCTGCCGAAAGAGCCCCGGGAGCTGTGCTTAGCTCTGAGAAGCACCATACGTGCTTCTTTAGCCTCTCTTCTCGTCTACATCTTAGCAAAAAGCTTTTCCACTCTTTCTGGCAAGGAGAAACTGTGCCAGCACAGAAAACATCTCCCATCGTGTTCTAGAGGCTGCACGGAGGTCTGCTGAGTGTTTTGCAAGAAGAGAAAGAAAGTTGTCCAAAACAGCTTGCAATCGAATGTTCATGTGAATAGAAAAGGCAGGAGAGTGGTCAGGTACTGTTTGCTCTCAGTTGGCAAGCTGCGCACACAATCGCAGTGTTGTACAGCTTGTTTCATCACCTTTGCGAAGTTGCCGCTCTCTCCGGCTCCCGGAGACGAAGAAGCTGCTTCTTCGCGGAAAGACGATTCTGCCGCTCACAGTGCTCTGCGGTGTGCGCCTTCTGCCGAAAGACGCCCGGGAGCGGTGCTTAGCTCTGCAGAGCACCGTACCTTCGTCTTTAGCCTCTCTTCTCGTCTACATCTTAGCAAAAAGCTTTTCCACTCTGTCTGCTAAGGAGAAACTGTGCCAACACAAAAAACATCTCCCATCGTGTTCTAGAGGCTGCACGCAGGTCTGCCGAGTGTTTTGCAAGAAGAGAAAGAAAGTTGTCCAAAACAGCTTGCAATCGAATGTTCATGTGAATAGAAAAGGCAGGAGAGTGGTCAGGTACTGTTTTCTCTCAGTTGCCAAGCTGCGCACACAATCGCAGTGTTGTACAGCTTGTTTCATCACCTTTGCGAAGTTGCCGCTCTCTCCGGCTCCCGGAGACGAAGAAGCTGCTTCTTCACGCAAAGACGATTCTGCCGCTCACAGTGCTCTGCGGTGTGCGCCTTCTGCCGAAAGACGCCCGGGAGCGGTGCTTAGCTCTGCAGAGCACCGTACCTTCGTCTTTAGCCTCTCTTCTCGTCTACATCTTAGCAAAAAGCTTTTCCACTCTGTCTGGCAAGGAGAAACTGTGCCAGCACAGAAAACATCTCCCATCGTGTTCTAGAGGCTGCACGGAGGTCTGCCGAGTGTTTTGCAAGAAGAGAAAGAAAGTTGTCCAAAACAGCTTGCAATCGAATGTTCATGTGATTACAAAAGGCAGGAGAGTGGTCAGGTACTGTTTTCTCTCAGTTGGCAAGCTGCGCACACAATCGCAGTGTTGTACAGCTTGTTTCATCACCTTTGCGAAGTTGCCGCTCTCTCCGGCTCCCGGAGACAAAGAAGCTGCTTCTTCGCGCAAAGACGATTCTGCCGCTCACAGTGCTCTGCGGTGTGCGCCTTCTGCCGAAAGACGCTCGGGAGCGGTGCTTAGCTCTGCAGAGCACCGTACCTTCGTCTTTAGCCTCTCTTCTCGTCTACATCTTAGCAAAAAGCTTTTCCACTCTGTCTGGCAAGGAGAAACTGTGCCAGCACAGAAAACATCTCCCATCGTGTTCTAGAGGCTGCGCGGAGGTCTGCCAAGTGTTTTGCAAGAAGAGAAAGAAAGTTGTCCAAAACAGCTTGCAATCCAATGTTCATGTGAATAGAAAAGGCAGGAGAGTGGTCAGGTACTGTTTTCTCTCAGTTGGCAAGATGCGCACACAATCGCAGTGTTGTACAGCTTGTTTCATCACCTTTGCGAAGTTGCCGCTCTCTCCGGCTCCCGGAGACGAAGAAGCTGCTTCTTCGCGCAAAGAGGATTCTGCCGCTCACAGTGCTCTGCAGTGTGCGCCTTCTGCCGAAAGAGGTCCGGGAGCGGTGCTTAGCTCTGCAGAGCACCGTACCTTCGTCTTTAGCCTCTCTTCTCTTCTACATCTTAGCAAAAAGCTTTTCCACTCTGTCTGGCAAGGAGAAACTGTGCCAGCACAGAAAACATCTCCCATCGTGTTCTAGAGGCTGCACGGAGGTCTGCCGAGTGTTTTGCAAGAAGAGAAAGAAAGTTGTCCAAAACAGCTTGCAATCGAATGTTCATGTGAATAGAAAAGGCAGGAGAGTGGTCAGGTACTGTTTTCTCTCAGTTGGCCAGATGCGCACACAATCGCAGTGTTGTACAGCTTGTTTCATCACCTTTGCGAAGTTGCCGCTCTCTCCGGCTCCCGGAGACGAAGAAGCTGCTTCTTCGCGCAAAGACGATTCTGCCGCTCACAGTGCTCTGCGGTGTGCGCCTTCTGCCGAAAGAGGTCCGGGAGCGGTGCTTAGCTCTGCAGAGCACCGTACCTTCGTCTTTAGCCTCTCTTCTCGTCTACATCTTTGCAAAAAGCTTTTCCACTCTGTCTGGCAAGGAGAAACTGTGCCAGCACAGAAAACATCTCCCATCGTGTTCTAGAGGCTGCACGGAGGTCTGCCGAGTGTTTTGCAAGAAGAGAAAGAAAGTTGTCCAAAACAGCTTCCAATCGAATGTTCATGTGAATAGAAAATGCAGGAGAGTGGTCAGGTACTGTTTTCTCTCAATTGGAAAGCTGCGCACACAATCGCAGTGTTGTACAGCTTGTTTCATCACCTTTGCGAAGTTGCCGCTCTCTCCGGCTCCCGGAGACGAAGAAGCTGCTTCTTCGCGCAAAGACGATTCTGCCGCTCACAGTGCTCTGCGGTGTGCGCCTTCTGCCGAAAGAGCTCCGGGAGCGGTGCTTAGCTCTGCAGAGCACCGTACCTTCGTCTTTAGCCTCTCTTCTCGTCTACATCTTAGCAAAAAGCTTTTCCACTCTGTCTGGCAAGGAGAAACTTTGCCAGCACAGAAAACATCTCCCATCGTGTTCTAGAGGCTGCACGCAGGTCTGCCGAGTGTTTTGCAAGAAGAGAAAGAAAGTTGTCCAAAACAGCTTGCAATCGAATGTTCATGTGAATAGAAAAGGCAGGAGAGTGGTCAGGTACTGTTTTCTCTCACTTGGCAAGCTGCGCACACAATCGCAGTGTTGTACAGCTTGTTTCATCACCTTTGCGAAGTTGCCGCTCTCTCCGGCTCCCGGAGACGAAGAAGCTGCTTCTTCGCGCAAAGACGATTCTGCCGCTCACAGTGCTCTGCTGTGTGCGCCTTCTGCCGAAAGAGGTCCGGGAGCGGTGCTTAGCTCTGCAGAGCACCGTACCTTCGTCTTTAGCCTCTCTTCTCGTCTACATCTTAGCAAAAAGCTTTTCCACTCTGTCTGGCAAGGAGAAACTGTGCCAGCACAAAAAACATCTCCCATCATGTTCTAGAGGCTGCACGGAGGTCTGCCGAGTGTTTTGCAAGAAGAGAAAGAAAGTTGTCCAAAACAGCTTGCAATCGAATGTTCATGTGAATAGAAAAGGCAGGAGAGTGGTCAGGTACTGTTTTCTCTCAGTTGGCAAGCTGCGCACACAATCGCAGTGTTGTACAGCTTGTTTCATCACCTTTGCCAAGTTGCCGCTCTCTCCGGCTCCCGGAGACGAAGAAGCTGCTTCTTCGCGCAAAGACGATTCTGCCGCTCACAGTGCTCTGCGGTGTGCGCCTTCTGCCGAAAGAGGTCCGGGAGCTGTGCTTAGCTCTGAGAAGCACCATACGTGCTTCTTTAGCCTCTCTTCTCGTCTACATCTTAGCAAAAAGCTTTTCCACTCTGTCTGGCAAGGAGAAACTGTGCCAGCACAGAAAACATCTCCCATCGTGTTCTAGAGGCTGCACGGAGGTCTGCCGAGTGTTTTGCAAGAAGAGAAAGAAAGTTGTCCAAAACAGCTTGCAATCGAATGTTCATGTGAATAGAAAAGGCAGGAGAGTGGTCAGGTACTGTTTTCTCTCAGTTGGCAAGCTGCGCACACAATCGCAGTGTTGTACAGCTTGTTTCATCACCTTTGCGAAGTTGCCGCTCTCTCCGGCTCCCGGAGACGAAGAAGCTGCTTCTTCGCGCAAAGACGATTCTGCCGCTCACAGTGCTCTGCGGTGTGCGCCTTCTGCCGAAAGAGGTCCGGGAGCGGTGCTTAGCTCTGCAGAGCACCGTACCTTCGTCTTTAGCCTCTCTTCTCGTCTACATCTTAGCAAAAAGCTTTTCCACTCTGTCTGCTAAGGAGAAACTGTGCCAGCACAAAAAACATCTCCCATCGTGTTCTAGAGGCTGCACGCAGGTCTGCCGAGTGTTTTGCAAGAAGAGAAAGAAAGTTGTCCAAAACAGCTTGCAATCGAATGTTCATGTGAATAGAAAAGGCAGGAGAGTGGTCAGGTACTGTTTTCTCTCAGTTGGCAAGCTGCGCACACAATCGCAGTGTTGTACAGCTTGTTTCATCACCTTTGCCAAGTTGCCGCTCTCTCCGGCTCCCGGAGACGAAGAAGCTGCTTCTTCGCGCAAAGACGATTCTGCCGCTCACAGTGCTCTGCGGTGTGCGCCTTCTGCCGAAAGACGCCCGGGAGCGGTGCTTAGCTCTGCAGAGCACCGTACCTTCGTCTTTAGCCTCTCTTCTCGTCTACATGTTAGCAAAAAGCTTTTCCACTCTGTCTGGCAAGGAGAAACTGTGCCAGCACAGAAAACATCTCCCATCGTGTTCTAGAGGCTGCACGGATGTCTGCCAAGTGTTTTGCAAGAAGAGAAAGAAAGTTGTCCAAAACAGCTTGCAATCGAATGTTCATGTGAATAGAAAAGGCAGGAGAGTGGTCAGGTACTGTTTTCTCTCAGTTGGCAAGCTGCGCACACAATCGCAGTGTTGTACAGCTTGTTTCATCACCTTTGCCAAGTTGCCGCTCTCTCCGGCTCCCGGAGACGAAGAAGCTGCTTCTTCGCGCAAAGACGATTCTGCCGCTCACAGTGCTCTGCGGTGTGCGCCTTCTGCCGAAAGACGCCCGGGAGCGGTGCTTAGCTCTGCAGAGCACCGTACCTTCGTCTTTAGCCTCTCTTCTCGTCTACATCTTATCAAAAAGCTTTTCCACTCTGTCTGGCAAGGAGAAACTGTGCCAGCACAAAAAACATCTCCCATCGTGTTCTAGAGGCTGCACGCAGGTCTGCCGAGTGTTTTGCAAGAAGAGAAAGAAAGTTGTCCAAAACAGCTTGCAATCGAATGTTCATGTGATTACAAAAGGCAGGAGAGTGGTCAGGTACTGTTTTCTCTCAGTTGGCAAGCTGCGCACACAATCGCAGTGTCGTACAGCTTGTTTCATCACCTTTGCGAAGTTGCCGCTCTCTCCGGCTCCCGGAGACGAAGAAGCTGCTTCTTCGCGCAAAGACGATTCTGCCGTTCACAGTGATCTGCGGTGTGCGCCTTCTGCCGAAAGAGGTCCGGGAGCGGTGCTTAGCTCTGCAGAGCACCGTACCTTCGTCTTTAGCCTCTCTTCTCGTCTACATCTTAGCAAAAAGCTTTTCCACTCTGTCTGGCAAGGAGAAACTGTGCCAGCACAGAAAACATCTCCCATCGTGTTCTAGAGGCTGCACGGAGGTTTGCCAAGTGTTTTGCAAGAAGTGAAAGAAAGTTGTCCAAAACAGCTTCCAATCGAATGTTCATGTGAATAGAAAATGCAGGAGAGTGGTCAGGTACTGTTTTCTCTCAGTTGGCAAGCTGCGCACACAATCGCAGTGTTGTACAGCTTGTTTCATCACCTTTGCGAAGTTGTCGCTCTCTCCGGCTCCCGGAGACAAAGAAGCTGCTTCTTCGCGCAAAGACGATTCTGCCGCTCACAGTGCTCTGCGGTGTGCGCCTTCTGCCGAAAGACGCCCGGGAGCGGTGCTTAGCTCTGAGAAGCACCATACGTGCTTCTTTAGCCTCTCTTCTCGTCTACATCTTAGCAAAAAGCTTTTCCACTCTGTCTGGCAAGGAGAAACTGTGCCAGCACAGAAAACATCTCCCATCGTGTTCTAGAGGCTGCACGGAGGTCTGCCGAGTGTTTTGCAAGAAGAGAAAGAAAGTTGTCCAAAACAGCTTGCAATCGAATGTTCATGTTAATAGAAAAGGCAGGAGAGTGGTCAGGTACTGTTTTCTCTCAGTTGGCAAGCTGCGCACACAATCGCAGTGTTGTACAGCTTGTTTCATCACCTTTGCGAAGTTGCCGCTCTCTCCGGCTCCCGGAGACGAAGAAGCTGCTTCTTCGCGCAAAGACGATTCTGCCGCTCACAGTGCTCTGCGGTGTGCGCCTTCTGCCGAAAGAGGTCCGGGAGCGGTGCTTTGCTCTGCAGAGCACCGTACCTTCGTCTTTAGCCTCTCTTCTCGTCTACATCTTAGCAAAAAGCTTTTCCACTCTGTCTGGCAAGGAGAAACTGTGCCAGCACAAAAAACATCTCCCATCGTGTTCTAGAGGCTGCACGGAGGTCTGCCGAGTGTTTTGCAAGAAGAGAAAGAAAGTTGTCCAAAACAGCTTGCAATCGAATGTTCATGTGAATAGAAAAGGCCGGAGAGTGATCAGGTACTGTTTGCTCTCAGTTGGCAAGCTGCGCACACAATCGCAGTGTTGTACAGCTTGTTTCATCACCTTTGCCAAGTTGCCGCTCTCTCCGGCTCCCGGAGACGAAGAAGCTGCTTCTTCGCGGAAAGACGATTCTGCTGCTCACAGTGCTCTGCGGTGTGCGCCTTCTGACGAAAGAGCCCCGGGAGCTGTGCTTAGCTCTGAGAAGCACCATACGTGCTTCTTTAGCCTCTCTTCTCGTCTACATCTTAGCAAAAAGCTTTTCCACTCTGTCTGCTAAGGAGAAACTGTGCCAGCACAAAAAACATCTCCCATCGTGTTCTAGAGGCTGCACGCAGGTCTGCCGAGTGTTTTGCAAGAAGAGAAAGAAAGTTGTCCAAAACAGCTTCCAATCGAATGTTCATGTGAATAGAAAAGGCAGGAGAGTGGTCAGGTACTGTTTTCTCTCAGTTGGCAAGCTGCGCACACAATCGCAATGTTGTACAGCTTGTTTCATCACCTTTGCCAAGTTGCCGCTCTCTCCGGCTCCCGGAGACGAAGAAGCTGCTTCTTCGCGCAAAGACGATTCTGCCGCTCACAGTGCTCTGCGGTGTGCGCCTTCTGCCGAAAGACGCTCGGGAGCGGTGCTTAGCTCTGCAGAGCACCGTACCTTCGTCTTTAGCCTCTCTTCTCGTCTACATCTTAGCAAAAAGCTTTTCCACTCTGTCTGGCAAGGAGAAACTGTGCCAGCACAGAAAACATCTCCCATCGTGTTCTAGAGGCTGCACGGAAGTCTGCCGAGTGTTTTGCAAGAAGAGAAAGAAAGTTGTCCAAAACAGCTTCCAATCGAATGTTCATGTGAATAGAAAATGCAGGAGAGTGGCAGGTACTGTTTTCTCTCAGTTGGCAAGCTGCGCACACAATCGCAGTGTTGTACAGCTTGTTTCATCACCTTTGCGAAGTTGCCGCTCTCTCCGGCTCCCGGAGACGAAGAAGCTGCTTCTTCGCGCAAAGACGATTCTGCCGCTCACAGTGCTCTGCGGTGTGCGCCTTCTGCCGAAAGAGGTCCGGGAGCTGTGCTTAGCTCTGAGAAGCACCATACGTGCTTCTTTAGCCTCTCTTCTCGTCTACATCTTAGCAAAAAGCTTTTCCACTCTGTCTGGCAAGGAGAAACTGTGCCAGCACAGAAAACATCTCCCATCGTGTTCTAGAGGCTGCACGGAGGTCTGCCGAGTGTTTTGCAAGAAGAGAAAGAAAGTTGTCCAAAACAGCTTCCAATCGAATGTTCATGTGAATAGAAAAGGCAGGAGAGTGGTCAGGTACTGTTTTCTCTCAGTTGGCAAGCTGCGCACACAATCGCAGTGTTGTACAGCTTGTTTCATCACCTTTGCGAAGTTGCCGCTCTCTCCGGCTCCCGGAGACGAAGAAGCTGCTTCTTCGCGCAAAGACGATTCTGCCGCTCACAGTGCTCTGCGGTGTGCGCCTTCTGCCGAAAGAGGTCCGGGAGCTGTGCTTAGCTCTGAGAAGCACCATACGTGCTTCTTTAGCCTCTCTTCTCGTCTACATCTTAGCAAAAAGCTTTTCCACTCTGTCTGGCAAGGAGAAACTGTGCCAGCACAGAAAACATCTCCCATCGTGTTCTAGAGGCTGCACGCAGGTCTGCCGAGTGTTTTGCAAGAAGAGAAAGAAAGTTGTCCAAAACAGCTTGCAATCGAATGTTCATGTGAATAGAAAAGGCAGGAGAGTGGTCAGGTACTGTTTTCTCTCAGTTGGCAAGCTGCGCACACAATCGCAGTGTTGTACAGCTTGTTTCATCACCTTTGCCAAGTTGCCGCTCTCTCCGGCTCCCGGAGACGAAGAAGCTGCTTCTTCGCGCAAAGACGATTCTGCCGCTCACAGTGCTCTGCGGTGTGCGCCTTCTGCCGAAAGACGCCCGGGAGCGGTGCTTAGCTCTGCAGAGCACCGTACCTTCGTCTTTAGCCTCTCTTCTCGTCTACATGTTAGCAAAAAGCTTTTCCACTCTTTCTGGCAAGGAGAAACTGTGCCAGCACAGAAAACATCTCCCATCGTGTTCTAGAGGCTGCACGGATGTCTGCCAAGTGTTTTGCAAGAAGAGAAAGAAAGTTGTCCAAAACAGCTTGCAATCGAATGTTCATGTGAATAGAAAAGGCAGGAGAGTGGTCAGGTACTGTTTTCTCTCAGTTGGCAAGCTGCGCACACAATCGCAGTGTTGTACAGCTTGTTTCATAACCTTTGCCAAGTTGCCGCTCTCTCCGGCTCCCGGAGACGAAGAAGCTGCTTCTTCGCGCAAAGACGATTCTGACGCTCACAGTGCTCTGCGGTGTGCGCCTTCTGCCGAAAGACGCCCGGGAGCGGTGCTTAGCTCTGCAGAGCACCGTACTTTCGTCTTTAGCCTCTCTTCTCGTCTACATCTTATCAAAAAGCTTTTCCACTCTGTCTGGCAAGGAGAAACTGTGCCAGCACAAAAAACATCTCCCATCGTGTTCTAGAGGCTGCACGGAGGTCTGCCGAGTGTTTTGCAAGAAGAGAAAGAAAGTTGTCCAAAACAGCTTGCAATCGAATGTTCATGTGATTACAAAAGGCAGGAGAGTGGTCAGGTACTGTTTTCTCTCAGTTGGCAAGCTGCGCACACAATCGCAGTGTCGTACAGCTTGTTTCATCACCTTTGCGAAGTTGCCGCTCTCTCCGGCTCCCGGAGACGAAGAAGCTGCTTCTTCGCGCAAAGACGATTCTGCCGTTCACAGTGATCTGCGGTGTGCGCCTTCTGCCGAAAGAGGTCCGGGAGCGGTGCTTAGCTCTGCAGAGCACCGTACCTTCGTCTTTAGCCTCTCTTCTCGTCTACATCTTAGCAAAAAGCTTTTCCACTCTGTCTGGCAAGGAGAAACTGTGCCAGCACAGAAAACATCTCCCATCGTGTTCTAGAGGCTGCACGGAGGTTTGCCAAGTGTTTTGCAAGAAGTGAAAGAAAGTTGTCCAAAACAGCTTCCAATCGAATGTTCATGTGAATAGAAAATGCAGGAGAGTGGTCAGGTACTGTTTTCTCTCAGTTGGCAAGCTGCGCACACAATCGCAGTGTTGTACAGCTTGTTTCATCACCTTTGCGAAGTTGTCGCTCTCTCCGGCTCCCGGAGACAAAGAAGCTGCTTCTTCGCGCAAAGACGATTCTGCCGCTCACAGTGCTCTGCGGTGTGCGCCTTCTGCCGAAAGACGCCCGGGAGCGGTGCTTAGCTCTGAGAAGCACCATACGTGCTTCTTTAGCCTCTCTTCTCGTCTACATCTTAGCAAAAAGCTTTTCCACTCTGTCTGGCAAGGAGAAACTGTGCCAGCACAGAAAACATCTCCCATCGTGTTCTAGAGGCTGCACGGAGGTCTGCCGAGTGTTTTGCAAGAAGAGAAAGAAAGTTGTCCAAAACAGCTTGCAATCGAATGTTCATGTGAATAGAAAAGGCAGGAGAGTGGTCAGGTACTGTTTTCTCTCAGTTGGCAAGCTGCGCACACAATCGCAGTGTTGTACAGCTTGTTTCATCACCTTTGCGAAGTTGCCGCTCTCTCCGGCTCCCGGAGACGAAGAAGCTGCTTCTTCGCGCAAAGACGATTCTGCCGCTCACAGTGCTCTGCGGTGTGCGCCTTCTGCCGAAAGAGGTCCGGGAGCGGTGCTTAGCTCTGCAGAGCACCGTACCTTCGTCTTTAGCCTCTCTTCTCGTCTACATCTTAGCAAAAAGCTTTTCCACTCTGTCTGGCAAGGAGAAACTGTGCCAGCACAAAAAACATCTCCCATCGTGTTCTAGAGGCTGCACGGAGGTCTGCCGAGTGTTTTGCAAGAAGAGAAAGAAAGTTGTCCAAAACAGCTTGCAATCGAATGTTCATGTGAATAGAAAAGGCCGGAGAGTGATCAGGTACTGTTTGCTCTCAGTTGGCAAGCTGCGCACACAATCGCAGTGTTGTACAGCTTGTTTCATCACCTTTGCCAAGTTGCCGCTCTCTCCGGCTCCCGGAGACGAAGAAGCTGCTTCTTCGCGGAAAGACGATTCTGCTGCTCACAGTGCTCTGCGGTGTGCGCCTTCTGCCGAAAGAGCCCCGGGAGCTGTGCTTAGCTCTGAGAAGCACCATACGTGCTTCTTTAGCCTCTCTTCTCGTCTACATCTTAGCAAAAAGCTTTTCCACTCTTTCTGGCAAGGAGAAACTGTGCCAGCACAGAAAACATCTCCCATCGTGTTCTAGAGGCTGCACGGAGGTCTGCCGAGTGTTTTGCAAGAAGAGAAAGAAAGTTGTCCAAAACAGCTTGCAATCGAATGTTCATGTGAATAGAAAAGGCAGGAGAGTGGTCAGGTACTGTTTTCTCTCAGTTGGCAAGCTGCGCACACAATCGCAGTGTTGTACAGCTTGTTTCATCACCTTTGCGAAGTTGCCGCTCTCTCCGGCTCCCGGAGACGAAGAAGCTGCTTCTTCACGCAAAGACGATTCTGCCGCTCACAGTGCTCTGCGGTGTGCGCCTTCTGCCGAAAGACGCCCGGGAGCGGTGCTTAGCTCTGCAGAGCACCGTACCTTCGTCTTTAGCCTCTCTTCTCGTCTACATCTTAGCAAAAAGCTTTTCCACTCTGTCTGCTAAGGAGAAACTGTGCCAGCACAAAAAACATCTCCCATCGTGTTCTAGAGGCTGCACGCAGGTCTGCCGAGTGTTTTGCAAGAAGAGAAAGAAAGTTGTCCAAAACAGCTTCCAATCGAATGTTCATGTGAATAGAAAAGGCAGGAGAGTGGTCAGGTACTGTTTTCTCTAAGTTGGCAAGCTGCGCACACAATCGCAATGTTGTACAGCTTGTTTCATCACCTTTGCCAAGTTGCCGCTCTCTCCGGCTCCCGGAGACGAAGAAGCTGCTTCTTCGCGCAAAGACGATTCTGCCGCTCACAGTGCTCTGCGGTGTGCGCCTTCTGCCGAAAGACGCTCGGGAGCGGTGCTTAGCTCTGCAGAGCACCGTACCTTCGTCTTTAGCCTCTCTTCTCGTCTACATCTTAGCAAAAAGCTTTTCCACTCTGTCTGGCAAGGAGAAACTGTGCCAGCACAGAAAACATCTCCCATCGTGTTCTAGAGGCTGCACGGAAGTCTGCCGAGTGTTTTGCAAGAAGAGAAAGAAAGTTGTCCAAAACAGCTTCCAATCGAATGTTCATGTGAATAGAAAATGCAGGAGAGTGGCAGGTACTGTTTTCTCTCAGTTGGCAAGCTGCGCACACAATCGCAGTGTTGTACAGCTTGTTTCATCACCTTTGCGAAGTTGCCGCTCTCTCCGGCTCCCGGAGACGAAGAAGCTGCTTCTTCGCGCAAAGACGATTCTGCCGCTCACAGTGCTCTGCGGAGTGCGCCATCTGCCGAAAGACGCCCGGGAGCGGTGCTTAGCTCTGCAGAGCACCGTACTTTCGTCTTTAGCCTCTCTTCTCGTCTACATCTTAGCAAAAAGCTTTTCCACTCTGTCTGGCAAGGAGAAACTGTGCCAGCACAGAAAACATCTCCCATCGTGTTCTAGAGGCTGCACGGAGGTCTGCCGAGTGTTTTGCAAGAAGAGAAAGAAAGTTGTCCAAAACAGCTTGCAATCGAATGTACATGTGAATGGAAAAGGCAGGAGAGTTGTCAGGTACTGTTTTCTCTCAGTTGGCAAACTGCGCACACAATCGCAGTGTTGTACAGCTTGTTTCACCACCTTTGCGAAGTTGTCGCTCTCTCCGGCTCCCGGAGACAAAGAAGCTGCTTCTTCGCCCAAAGACGATTCTGCCGCTCACAGTGCTCTGCGGTGTGCGCCTTCTGCCGAAAGAGGTCCGGGAGCTGTGCTTAGCTCTGAGAAGCACCATACGTGCTTCTTTAGCCTCTCTTCTCGTCTACATCTTAGCAAAAAGCTTTTCCACTCTGTCTGGCAAGGAGAAACTGTGCCAGCACAGAAAACATCTCCCATCGTGTTCTAGAGGCTGCACGGAGGTCTGCCGAGTGTTTTGCAAGAAGAGAAAGAAAGTTGTCCAAAACAGCTTGCAATCGAATGTTCATGTGAATAGAAAAGGCAGGAGAGTGGTCAGGTACTGTTTTCTCTCAGTTGGCAAGCTGCGCACACAATCGCAGTGTTGTACAGCTTGTTTCATCACCTTTGCGAAGTTGCCGCTCTCTCCGGCTCCCGGAGACGAAGAAGCTGCTTCTTCGCGCAAAGACGATTCTGCCGCTCACAGTGCTCTGCGGTGTGCGCCTTCTGCCGAAAGAGGTCCGGGAGCGGTGCTTAGCTCTGCAGAGCACCGTACCTTCGTCTTTAGCCTCTCTTCTCGTCTACATCTTAGCAAAAAGCTTTTCCACTCTGTCTGCTAAGGAGAAACTGTGCCAGCACAAAAAACATCTCCCATCGTGTTCTAGAGGCTGCACGCAGGTCTGCCGAGTGTTTTGCAAGAAGAGAAAGAAAGTTGTCCAAAACAGCTTGCAATCGAATGTTCATGTGAATAGAAAAGGCAGGAGAGTGGTCAGGTACTGTTTTCTCTCAGTTGGCAAGCTGCGCACACAATCGCAGTGTTGTACAGCTTGTTTCATCACCTTTGCCAAGTTGCCGCTCTCTCCGGCTCCCGGAGACGAAGAAGCTGCTTCTTCGCGCAAAGACGATTCTGCCGCTCACAGTGCTCTGCGGTGTGCGCCTTCTGCCGAAAGAGGTCCGGGAGCGGTGCTTAGCTCTGCAGAGCACCGTACCTTCGTCTTTAGCCTCTCTTCTCGTCTACATGTTAGCAAAAAGCTTTTCCACTCTGTCTGGCAAGGAGAAACTGTGCCAGCACAGAAAACATCTCCCATCGTGTTCTAGAGGCTGCACGGATGTCTGCCAAGTGTTTTGCAAGAAGAGAAAGAAAGTTGTCCAAAACAGCTTGCAATCGAATGTTCATGTGAATAGAAAAGGCAGGAGAGTGGTCAGGTACTGTTTTCTCTCAGTTGGCAAGGTGCGCACACAATCGCAGTGTTGTACAGCTTGTTTCATCACCTTTGCCAAGTTGCCGCTCTCTCCGGCTCCCGGAGACGAAGAAGCTGCTTCTTCGCGCAAAGACGATTCTGACGCTCACAGTGCTCTGCGGTGTGCGCCTTCTGCCGAAAGACGCCCGGGAGCGGTGCTTAGCTCTGCAGAGCACCGTACTTTCGTCTTTAGCCTCTCTTCTCGTCTACATCTTATCAAAAAGCTTTTCCACTCTGTCTGGCAAGGAGAAACTGTGCCAGCACAAAAAACATCTCCCATCGTGTTCTAGAGGCTGCACGCAGGTCTGCCGAGTGTTTTGCAAGAAGAGAAAGAAAGTTGTCCAAAACAGCTTGCAATCGAATGTTCATGTGATTACAAAAGGCAGGAGAGTGGTCAGGTACTGTTTTCTCTCAGTTGGCAAGCTGCGCACACAATCGCAGTGTCGTACAGCTTGTTTCATCACCTTTGCGAAGTTGCCGCTCTCTCCGGCTCCCGGAGACGAAGAAGCTGCTTCTTCGCGCAAAGACGATTCTGCCGTTCACAGTGATCTGCGGTGTGCGCCTTCTGCCGAAAGAGGTCCGGGAGCGGTGCTTAGCTCTGCAGAGCACCGTACCTTCGTCTTTAGCCTCTCTTCTCGTCTACATCTTAGCAAAAAGCTTTTCCACTCTGTCTGGCAAGGAGAAACTGTGCCAGCACAGAAAACATCTCCCATCGTGTTCTAGAGGCTGCACGGAGGTTTGCCAAGTGTTTTGCAAGAAGTGAAAGAAAGTTGTCCAAAACAGATTCCAATCGAATGTTCATGTGAATAGAAAATGCAGGAGAGTGGTCAGGTACTGTTTTCTCTCAGTTGGCAAGCTGCGCACACAATCGCAGTGTTGTACAGCTTGTTTCATCACCTTTGCGAAGTTGTCGCTCTCTCCGGCTCCCGGAGACAAAGAAGCTGCTTCTTCGCGCAAAGACGATTCTGCCGCTCACAGTGCTCTGCGGTGTGCGCCTTCTGCCGAAAGACGCCCGGGAGCGGTGCTTAGCTCTGAGAAGCACCATACGTGCTTCTTTAGCCTCTCTTCTCGTCTACATCTTAGCAAAAAGCTTTTCCACTCTGTCTGGCAAGGAGAAACTGTGCCAGCACAGAAAACATCTCCCATCGTGTTCTAGAGGCTGCACGGAGGTCTGCCGAGTGTTTTGCAAGAAGAGAAAGAAAGTTGTCCAAAACAGCTTGCAATCGAATGTTCATGTGAATAGAAAAGGCAGGAGAGTGGTCAGGTACTGTTTTCTCTCAGTTGCCAAGCTGCGCACACAATCGCAGTGTTGTACAGCTTGTTTCATCACCTTTGCGAAGTTGCCGCTCTCTCCGGCTCCCGGAGACGAAGAAGCTGCTTCTTCGCGCAAAGACGATTCTGCCGCTCACAGTGCTCTGCGGTGTGCGCCTTCTGCCGAAAGAGGTCCGGGAGCGGTGCTTTGCTCTGCAGAGCACCGTACCTTCGTCTTTAGCCTCTCTTCTCGTCTACATCTTAGCAAAAAGCTTTTCCACTCTGTCTGGCAAGGAGAAACTGTGCCAGCACAAAAAACATCTCCCATCGTGTTCTAGAGGCTGCACGGAGGTCTGCCGAGTGTTTTGCAAGAAGAGAAAGAAAGCTGTCCAAAACAGCTTGCAATCGAATGTTCATGTGAATAGAAAAGGCCGGAGAGTGATCAGGTACTGTTTGCTCTCAGTTGGCAAGCTGCGCACACAATCGCAGTGTTGTACAGCTTGTTTCATCACCTTTGCCAAGTTGCCGCTCTCTCCGGCTCCCGGAGACGAAGAAGCTGCTTCTTCGCGGAAAGACGATTCTGCTGCTCACAGTGCTCTGCGGTGTGCGCCTTCTGACGAAAGAGCCCCGGGAGCTGTGCTTAGCTCTGAGAAGCACCATACGTGCTTCTTTAGCCTCTCTTCTCGTCTACATCTTAGCAAAAAGCTTTTCCACTCTTTCTGGCAAGGAGAAACTGTGCCAGCACAGAAAACATCTCCCATCGTGTTCTAGAGGCTGCACGGAGGTCTGCCGAGTGTTTTGCAAGAAGAGAAAGAAAGTTGTCCAAAACAGCTTGCAATCGAATGTTCATGTGAATAGAAAAGGCAGGAGAGTGGTCAGGTACTGTTTTCTCTCAGTTGGCAAGCTGCGCACACAATCGCAGTGTTGTACAGCTTGTTTCATCACCTTTGCGAAGTTGCCGCTCTCTCCGGCTCCCGGAGACGAAGAAGCTGCTTCTTCACGCAAAGACGATTCTGCCGCTCACAGTGCTCTGCGGTGTGCGCCTTCTGCCGAAAGACGCCCGGGAGCGGTGCTTAGCTCTGCAGAGCACCGTACCTTCGTCTTTAGCCTCTCTTCTCGTCTACATCTTAGCAAAAAGCTTTTCCACTCTGTCTGCTAAGGAGAAACTGTGCCAGCACAAAAAACATCTCCCATCGTGTTCTAGAGGCTGCACGCAGGTCTGCCGAGTGTTTTGCAAGAAGAGAAAGAAAGTTGTCCAAAACAGCTTCCAATCGAATGTTCATGTGAATAGAAAAGGCAGGAGAGTGGTCAGGTACTGTTTTCTCTCAGTTGGCAAGCTGCGCACACAATCGCAATGTTGTACAGCTTGTTTCATCACCTTTGCCAAGTTGCCGCTCTCTCCGGCTCCCGGAGACGAAGAAGCTGCTTCTTCGCGCAAAGACGATTCTGCCGCTCACAGTGCTCTGCGGTGTGCGCCTTCTGCCGAAAGACGCTCGGGAGCGGTGCTTAGCTCTGCAGAGCACCGTACCTTCGTCTTTAGCCTCTCTTCTCGTCTACATCTTAGCAAAAAGCTTTTCCACTCTGTCTGGCAAGGAGAAACTGTGCCAGCACAGAAAACATCTCCCATCGTGTTCTAGAGGCTGCACGGAAGTCTGCCGAGTGTTTTGCAAGAAGAGAAAGAAAGTTGTCCAAAACAGCTTCCAATCGAATGTTCATGTGAATAGAAAATGCAGGAGAGTGGCAGGTACTGTTTTCTCTCAGTTGGCAAGCTGCGCACACAATCGCAGTGTTGTACAGCTTGTTTCATCACCTTTGCGAAGTTGCCGCTCTCTCCGGCTCCCGGAGACGAAGAAGCTGCTTCTTCGCGCAAAGACGATTCTGCCGCTCACAGTGCTCTGCGGTGTGCGCCTTCTGCCGAAAGAGGTCCGGGAGCTGTGCTTAGCTCTGAGAAGCACCATACGTGCTTCTTTAGCCTCTCTTCTCGTCTACATCTTAGCAAAAAGCTTTTCCACTCTGTCTGGCAAGGAGAAACTGTGCCAGCACAGAAAACATCTCCCATCGTGTTCTAGAGGCTGCACGCAGGTCTGCCGAGTGTTTTGCAAGAAGAGAAAGAAAGTTGTCCAAAACAGCTTGCAATCGAATGTTCATGTGAATAGAAAAGGCAGGAGAGTGGTCAGGTACTGTTTTCTCTCAGTTGGCAAGCTGCGCACACAATCGCAGTGTTGTACAGCTTGTTTCATCACCTTTGCGAAGTTGCCGCTCTCTCCGGCTCCCGGAGACGAAGAAGCTGCTTCTTCGCGCAAAGACGATTCTGCCGCTCACAGTGCTCTGCGGTGTGCGCCTTCTGCCGAAAGACGCCCGGGAGCGGTGCTTAGCTCTGCAGAGCACCGTACCTTCGTCTTTAGCCTCTCTTCTCGTCTACATGTTAGCAAAAAGCTTTTCCACTCTTTCTGGCAAGGAGAAACTGTGCCAGCACAGAAAACATCTCCCATCGTGTTCTAGAGGCTGCACGGATGTCTGCCAAGTGTTTTGCAAGAAGAGAAAGAAAGTTGTCCAAAACAGCTTGCAATCGAATGTTCATGTGAATAGAAAAGGCAGGAGAGTGGTCAGGTACTGTTTTCTCTCAGTTGGCAAGCTGCGCACACAATCGCAGTGTTGTACAGCTTGTTTCATAACCTTTGCCAAGTTGCCGCTCTCTCCGGCTCCCGGAGACGAAGAAGCTGCTTCTTCGCGCAAAGACGATTCTGACGCTCACAGTGCTCTGCGGTGTGCGCCTTCTGCCGAAAGACGCCCGGGAGCGGTGCTTAGCTCTGCAGAGCACCGTACTTTCGTCTTTAGCCTCTCTTCTCGTCTACATCTTATCAAAAAGCTTTTCCACTCTGTCTGGCAAGGAGAAACTGTGCCAGCACAAAAAACATCTCCCATCGTGTTCTAGAGGCTGCACGGAGGTCTGCCGAGTGTTTTGCAAGAAGAGAAAGAAAGTTGTCCAAAACAGCTTGCAATCGAATGTTCATGTGATTACAAAAGGCAGGAGAGTGGTCAGGTACTGTTTTCTCTCAGTTGGCAAGCTGCGCACACAATCGCAGTGTCGTACAGCTTGTTTCATCACCTTTGCGAAGTTGCCGCTCTCTCCGGCTCCCGGAGACGAAGAAGCTGCTTCTTCGCGCAAAGACGATTCTGCCGTTCACAGTGATCTGCGGTGTGCGCCTTCTGCCGAAAGAGGTCCGGGAGCGGTGCTTAGCTCTGCAGAGCACCGTACCTTCGTCTTTAGCCTCTCTTCTCGTCTACATCTTAGCAAAAAGCTTTTCCACTCTGTCTGGCAAGGAGAAACTGTGCCAGCACAGAAAACATCTCCCATCGTGTTCTAGAGGCTGCACGGAGGTTTGCCAAGTGTTTTGCAAGAAGTGAAAGAAAGTTGTCCAAAACAGCTTCCAATCGAATGTTCATGTGAATAGAAAATGCAGGAGAGTGGTCAGGTACTGTTTTCTCTCAGTTGGCAAGCTGCGCACACAATCGCAGTGTTGTACAGCTTGTTTCATCACCTTTGCGAAGTTGTCGCTCTCTCCGGCTCCCGGAGACAAAGAAGCTGCTTCTTCGCGCAAAGACGATTCTGCCGCTCACAGTGCTCTGCGGTGTGCGCCTTCTGCCGAAAGACGCCCGGGAGCGGTGCTTAGCTCTGAGAAGCACCATACGTGCTTCTTTAGCCTCTCTTCTCGTCTACATCTTAGCAAAAAGCTTTTCCACTCTGTCTGGCAAGGAGAAACTGTGCCAGCACAGAAAACATCTCCCATCGTGTTCTAGAGGCTGCACGGAGGTCTGCCGAGTGTTTTGCAAGAAGAGAAAGAAAGTTGTCCAAAACAGCTTGCAATCGAATGTTCATGTGAATAGAAAAGGCAGGAGAGTGGTCAGGTACTGTTTTCTCTCAGTTGGCAAGCTGCGCACACAATCGCAGTGTTGTACAGCTTGTTTCATCACCTTTGCGAAGTTGCCGCTCTCTCCGGCTCCCGGAGACGAAGAAGCTGCTTCTTCGCGCAAAGACGATTCTGCCGCTCACAGTGCTCTGCGGTGTGCGCCTTCTGCCGAAAGAGGTCCGGGAGCGGTGCTTAGCTCTGCAGAGCACCGTACCTTCGTCTTTAGCCTCTCTTCTCGTCTACATCTTAGCAAAAAGCTTTTCCACTCTGTCTGGCAAGGAGAAACTGTGCCAGCACAAAAAACATCTCCCATCGTGTTCTAGAGGCTGCACGGAGGTCTGCCGAGTGTTTTGCAAGAAGAGAAAGAAAGTTGTCCAAAACAGCTTGCAATCGAATGTTCATGTGAATAGAAAAGGCCGGAGAGTGATCAGGTACTGTTTGCTCTCAGTTGGCAAGCTGCGCACACAATCGCAGTGTTGTACAGCTTGTTTCATCACCTTTGCCAAGTTGCCGCTCTCTCCGGCTCCCGGAGACGAAGAAGCTGCTTCTTCGCGGAAAGACGATTCTGCTGCTCACAGTGCTCTGCGGTGTGCGCCTTCTGCCGAAAGAGCCCCGGGAGCTGTGCTTAGCTCTGAGAAGCACCATACGTGCTTCTTTAGCCTCTCTTCTCGTCTACATCTTAGCAAAAAGCTTTTCCACTCTTTCTGGCAAGGAGAAACTGTGCCAGCACAGAAAACATCTCCCATCGTGTTCTAGAGGCTGCACGGAGGTCTGCCGAGTGTTTTGCAAGAAGAGAAAGAAAGTTGTCCAAAACAGCTTGCAATCGAATGTTCATGTGAATAGAAAAGGCAGGAGAGTGGTCAGGTACTGTTTTCTCTCAGTTGGCAAGCTGCGCACACAATCGCAGTGTTGTACAGCTTGTTTCATCACCTTTGCGAAGTTGCCGCTCTCTCCGGCTCCCGGAGACGAAGAAGCTGCTTCTTCACGCAAAGACGATTCTGCCGCTCACAGTGCTCTGCGGTGTGCGCCTTCTGCCGAAAGACGCCCGGGAGCGGTGCTTAGCTCTGCAGAGCACCGTACCTTCGTCTTTAGCCTCTCTTCTCGTCTACATCTTAGCAAAAAGCTTTTCCACTCTGTCTGCTAAGGAGAAACTGTGCCAGCACAAAAAACATCTCCCATCGTGTTCTAGAGGCTGCACGCAGGTCTGCCGAGTGTTTTGCAAGAAGAGAAAGAAAGTTGTCCAAAACAGCTTCCAATCGAATGTTCATGTGAATAGAAAAGGCAGGAGAGTGGTCAGGTACTGTTTTCTCTCAGTTGGCAAGCTGCGCACACAATCGCAATGTTGTACAGCTTGTTTCATCACCTTTGCCAAGTTGCCGCTCTCTCCGGCTCCCGGAGACGAAGAAGCTGCTTCTTCGCGCAAAGACGATTCTGCCGCTCACAGTGCTCTGCGGTGTGCGCCTTCTGCCGAAAGACGCTCGGGAGCGGTGCTTAGCTCTGCAGAGCACCGTACCTTCGTCTTTAGCCTCTCTTCTCGTCTACATCTTAGCAAAAAGCTTTTCCACTCTGTCTGGCAAGGAGAAACTGTGCCAGCACAGAAAACATCTCCCATCGTGTTCTAGAGGCTGCACGGAAGTCTGCCGATTGTTTTGCAAGAAGAGAAAGAAAGTTGTCCAAAACAGCTTCCAATCGAATGTTCATGTGAATAGAAAAGGCAGGAGAGTGGTCAGGTACTGTTTTCTCTCAGTTGGCAAGCTGCGCACACAATCGCAGTGTTGTACAGCTTGTTTCATCACCTTTGCGAAGTTGTCGCTCTCTCCGGCTCCCGGTGACAAAGAAGCTGCTTCTTCGCGCAAAGACGATTCTGCCGCTCACAGTGCTCTGCGGTGTGCGCCTTCTGCCGAAAGACGCCCGGGAGCGGTGCTTAGCTCTGAGAAGCACCATACGTGCTTCTTTAGCCTCTCTTCTCGTCTACATCTTAGCAAAAAGCTTTTCCACTCTGTCTGGCAAGGAGAAACTGTGCCAGCACAGAAAACATCTCCCATCGTGTTCTAGAGGCTGCACGGAGGTCTGCCGAGTGTTTTGCAAGAAGAGAAAGAAAGTTGTCCAAAACAGCTTGCAATCGAATGTTCATGTGAATAGAAAAGGCAGGAGAGTGGTCAGGTACTGTTTTCTCTCAGTTGCCAAGCTGCGCACACAATCGCAGTGTTGTACAGCTTGTTTCATCACCTTTGCCAAGTTGCCGCTCTCTCCGGCTCCCGGAGACGAAGAAGCTGCTTCTTCGCGCAAAGACGATTCTGCCGCTCACAGTGCTCTGCGGTGTGCGCCTTCTGCCGAAAGAGGTCCGGGAGCGGTGCTTAGCTCTGCAGAGCACCGTACCTTCGTCTTTAGCCTCTCTTCTCGTCTACATCTTAGCAAAAAGCTTTTCCACTCTGTCTGGCAAGGAGAAACTGTGCCAGCACAGAAAACATCTCCCATCGTGTTCTAGAGGCTGCACGGAGGTCTGCCGAGTGTTTTGCAAGAAGAGAAAGAAAGTTGTCCAAAACAGCTTGCAATCGAATGTTCATGTGAATAGAAAAGGCCGGAGAGTGATCAGGTACTGTTTTCTCTCAGTTGGCAAGCTGCGCACACAATCGCAGTGTTGTACAGCTTGTTTCACCACCTTTGCGAAGTTGTCGCTCTCTCCGGCTCCCGGAGACGAAGAAGCTGCTTCTTCGCGCAAAGACGATTCTGCCGCTCACAGTGCTCTGCGGTGTGCGCCTTCTGCCGAAAGACGCCCGGGAGCGGTGCTTAGCTCTGCAGAGCACCGTACCTTCGTCTTTAGCCTCTCTTCTCGTCTACATCTTAGCAAAAAGCTTTTCCACTCTGTCTGGCAAGGAGAAACTGTGCCAGCACAGAAAACATCTCCCATCGTGTTCTAGAGGCTGCACGGAGGTTTGCCAAGTGTTTTGCAAGAAGTGAAAGAAAGTTGTCCAAAACAGCTTCCAATCGAATGTTCATGTGAATAGAAAATGCAGGAGAGTGGTCAGGTACTGTTTTCTCTCAGTTGGCAAGCTGCGCACACAATCGCAGTGTTGTACAGCTTGTTTCATCACCTTTGCGAAGTTGTCGCTCTCTCCGGCTCCCGGTGACAAAGAAGCTGCTTCTTCGCGCAAAGACGATTCTGCCGCTCACAGTGCTCTGCGGTGTGCGCCTTCTGCCGAAAGACGCCCGGGAGCGGTGCTTAGCTCTGAGAAGCACCATACGTGCTTCTTTAGCCTCTCTTCTCGTCTACATCTTAGCAAAAAGCTTTTCCACTCTGTCTGGCAAGGAGAAACTGTGCCAGCACAGAAAACATCTCCCATCGTGTTCTAGAGGCTGCACGGAGGTCTGCCGAGTGTTTTGCAAGAAGAGAAAGAAAGTTGTCCAAAACAGCTTGCAATCGAATGTTCATGTGAATAGAAAAGGCAGGAGAGTGGTCAGGTACTGTTTTCTCTCAGTTGGCAAGCTGCGCACACAATCGCAGTGTTGTACAGCTTGTTTCACCACCTTTGCGAAGTTGCCGCTCTCTCCGGCTCCCGGAGACGAAGAAGCTGCTTCTTCGCGCAAAGACGATTCTGCCGCTCACAGTGCTCTGCGGTGTGCGCCTTCTGCCGAAAGACGCCCGGGAGCGGTGCTTAGCTCTGCAGAGCACCGTACCTTCGTCTTTAGCCTCTCTTCTCGTCTACATCTTAGCAAAAAGCTTTTCCACTCTGTCTGGCAAGGAGAAACTGTGCCAGCACAAAAAACATCTCCCATCGTGTTCTAGAGGCTGCACGGAGGTCTGCCGAGTGTTTTGCAAGAAGAGAAAGAAAGTTGTCCAAAACAGCTTGCAATCGAATGTTCATGTGAATAGAAAAGGCAGGAGAGTGGTCAGGTACTGTTTTCTCTCAGTTGGCAAGCTGCGCACACAATCGCAGTGTTGTACAGCTTGTTTCATCACCTTTGCGAAGTTGCCGCTCTCTCCGGCTCCCGGAGACGAAGAAGCTGCTTCTTCGCGCAAAGACGATTCTGCCGCTCACAGTGCTCTGCGGTGTGCGCCTTCTGCCGAAAGACGCCCGGGAGCGGTGCTTAGCTCTGCAGAGCACCGTACTTTCGTCTTTAGCCTCTCTTCTCGTCTACATCTTATCAAAAAGCTTTTCCACTCTGTCTGGCAAGGAGAAACTGTGCCAGCACAAAAAACATCTCCCATCGTGTTCTAGAGGCTGCACGGAGGTCTGCCGAGTGTTTTGCAAGAAGAGAAAGAAAGTTGTCCAAAACAGCTTGCAATCGAATGTTCATGTGATTACAAAAGGCAGGAGAGTGGTCAGGTACTGTTTTCTCTCAGTTGGCAAGCTGCGCACACAATCGCAGTGTCGTACAGCTTGTTTCATCACCTTTGCGAAGTTGCCGCTCTCTCCGGCTCCCGGAGACGAAGAAGCTGCTTCTTCGCGCAAAGACGATTCTGCCGCTCACAGTGCTCTGCGGTGTGCGCCTTCTGCCGAAAGAGGTCCGGGAGCGGTGCTTAGCTCTGCAGAGCACCGTACCTTCGTCTTTAGCCTCTCTTCTCGTCTACATCTTAGCAAAAAGCTTTTCCACTCTGTCTGGCAAGGAGAAACTGTGCCAGCACAGAAAACATCTCCCATCGTGTTCTAGAGGCTGCACGGAGGTCTGCCAAGTGTTTTGCAAGAAGAGAAAGAAAGTTGTCCAAAACAGCTTGCAATCCAATGTTCATGTGAATAGAAAAGGCAGGAGAGTGGTCAGGTACTGTTTTCTCTCAGTTGGCAAGATGCGCACACAATCGCAGTGTTGTACAGCTTGTTTCATCACCTTTGCCAAGTTGCCGCTCTCTCCGGCTCCCGGAGACGAAGAAGCTGCTTCTTCGCGCAAAGACGATTCTGCCGCTCACAGTGCTCTGCAGTGTGCGCCTTCTGCCGAAAGACACCCGGGAGCGGTGCTTAGCTCTGCAGAGCACCGTACCTTCGTCTTTAGCCTCTCTTCTCGTCTACATCTTAGCAAAAAGCTTTTCCACTCTGTCTGGCAAGGAGAAACTGTGCCAGCACAGAAAACATCTCCCATCGTGTTCTAGAGGCTGCACGGAGGTCTGCCGAGTGTTTTGCAAGAAGAGAAAGAAAGTTGTCCAAAACAGCTTGCAATCGAATGTTCATGTGAATAGAAAAGGCAGGAGAGTGGTCAGGTACTGTTTGCTCTCAGTTGGCAAGATGCGCACACAATCGCAGTGTTGTACAGCTTGTTTCATCACCTTTGCCAAGTTGCCGCTCTCTCCGGCTCCCGGAGACGAAGAAGCTGCTTCTTCGCGCAAAGACGATTCTGCCGCTCACAGTGCTCTGCAGTGTGCGCCTTCTGCCGAAAGACACCCGGGAGCGGTGCTTAGCTCTGCAGAGCACCGTACCTTCGTCTTTAGCCTCTCTTCTCGTCTACATCTTAGCAAAAAGCTTTTCCACTCTGTCTGGCAAGGAGAAACTGTGCCAGCACAGAAAACATCTCCCATCGTGTTCTAGAGGCTGCACGGATGTCTGCCGAGTGTTTTGCAAGAAGAGAAAGAAAGTTGTCCAAAACAGCTTGCAATCGAATGTTCATGTGAATAGAAAAGGCAGGAGAGTGGTCAGGTACTGTTTTCTCTCAGTTGGCAAGATGCGCACACAATCGCAGTGTTGTACAGCTTGTTTCATCACCTTTGCCAAGTTGCCGCTCTCTCCGGCTCCCGGAGACGAAGAAGCTGCTTCTTCGCGCAAAGACGATTCTGCCGCTCACAGTGCTCTGCAGTGTGCGCCTTCTGCCGAAAGAGGTCCGGGAGCGGTGCTTAGCTCTGCAGAGCACCGTACCTTCGTCTTTAGCCTCTCTTCTCGTCTACATCTTAGCAAAAAGCTTTTCCACTCTGTCTGGCAAGGAGAAACTTTGCCAGCACAGAAAACATCTCCCATCGTGTTCTAGAGGCTGCACGGATGTCTGCCAAGTGTTTTGCAAGAAGAGAAAGAAAGTTGTCCAAAACAGCTTGCAATCGAATGTTCATGTGAATAGAAAAGGCAGGAGAGTGGTCAGGTACTGTTTTCTCTCAGTTGGCAAGCTGCGCACACAATCGCAGTGTTGTACAGCTTGTTTCATCACCTTTGCCAAGTTGCCGCTCTCTCCGGCTCCCGGAGACGAAGAAGCTGCTTCTTCGCGCAAAGACGATTCTGCCGCTCACAGTGCTCTGCGGTGTGCGCCTTCTGCCGAAAGACGCCCGGGAGCGGTGCTTAGCTCTGCAGAGCACCGTACCTTCGTCTTTAGCCTCTCTTCTCGTCTACATCTTAGCAAAAAGCTTTTCCACTCTGTCTGGCAAGGAGAAACTGTGCCAGCACAGAAAACATCTCCCATCGTGTTCTAGAGGCTGCACGGAGGTGTGCCGAGTGTTTTGCAAGAAGAGAAAGAAAGTTGTCCAAAACAGCTTGCAATCGAATGTTCATGTGAATAGAAAAGGCAGGAGAGTGGTCAGGTACTGTTTTCTCTCAGTTGGCAATCTGCGCACACAATCGCAGTGTTGTACAGCTTGTTTCATCACCTTTGCGAAGTTGCCGCTCTCTCCGGCTCCCGGAGACGAAGAAGCTGCTTCTTCGCGCAAAGACGATTCTGCCGCTCACAGTGCTCTGCTGTGTGCGCCTTCTGCCGAAAGAGGCCCGGGAGCGGTGCTTAGCTCTGCAGAGTACCGTACCTTCGTCTTTAGCCTCTCTTCTCGTCTACATCTTAGCAAAAAGCTTTTCCACTCTGTCTGGCAAGGAGAAACTGTGCCAGCACAGAAAACATCTCCCATCGTGTTCTAGAGGCTGCACGCAGGTCTGCCGAGTGTTTTGCAAGAAGAGAAAGAAAGTTGTCCAAAACAGCTTGCAATCGAATGTTCATGTGAATAGAAAAGGCAGGAGAGTGGTCAGGTACTGTTTTGTCTCAGTTGGCACGCTGCGCACACAATCGCAGTGTTGTACAGCTTGTTTCATCACCTTTGCGAAGTTGCCGCTCTCTCCGGCTCCCGGAGACGAAGAAGCTGCTTCTTCGCGCAAAGACGATTCTGCCGCTCACAGTGCTCTGCGGTGTGCGCCTTCTGCCGAAAGAGCCCCGGGAGCTGTGCTTAGCTCTGAGAAGCACCATACGTGCTTCTTTAGCCTCTCTTCTCGTCTACATCTTAGCAAAAAGCTTTTCCACTGTGACTGGCAAGGAGAAACTGTGCCAGCACAGAAAACATCTCCCATCGTGTTCTAGAGGCTGCACGGAGGTTTGCCAAGTGTTTTGCAAGAAGTGAAAGAAAGTTGTCCAAAACAGCTTCCAATCGAATGTTCATGTGAATAGAAAATGCAGGAGAGTGTCAGGTACTGTTTTCTCTCAGTTGGCAAGCTGCGCACACAATCGCAGTGTTGTACAGCTTGTTTCATCACCTTTGCGAAGTTGCCGCTCTCTCCGGCTCCCGGAGACGAAGAAGCTGCTTCTTCGCGCAAAGACGATTCTGCCGCTCACAGTGCTCTGCTGTGTGCGCCTTCTGCCGAAAGAGGCCCGGGAGCGGTGCTTAGCTCTGCAGAGCACCGTACCTTCGTCTTTAGCCTCTCTTCTCGTCTACATCTTAGCAAAAAGCTTTTCCACTCTGTCTGGCAAGGAGAAACTGTGCCAGCACAGAAAACATCTCCCATCGTGTTCTAGAGGCTGCACGCAGGTCTGCCGAGTGTTTTGCAAGAAGAGAAAGAAAGTTGTCCAAAACAGCTTCCAATCGAATGTTCATGTGAATAGAAAAGGCAGGAGAGTGGTCAGGTACTGTTTTGTCTCAGTTGGCACGCTGCGCACACAATCGCAGTGTTGTACAGCTTGTTTCATCACCTTTGCGAAGTTGCCGCTCTCTCCGGCTCCCGGAGACGAAGAAGCTGCTTCTTCGCGCAAAGACGATTCTGCCGCTCACAGTGCTCTGCGGTGTGCGCCTTCTGCCGAAAGAGCCCCGGGAGCTGTGCTTAGCTCTGAGAAGCACCATACGTGCTTCTTTAGCCTCTCTTCTCGTCTACATCTTAGCAAAAAGCTTTTCCACTCTGTCTGGCAAGGAGAAACTGTGCCAGCACAAAAAACATCTCCCATCGTGTTCTAGAGGCTGCACGGAGGTCTCCAGAGTGTTTTGCAAAAAGAGAAAGAAAGTTGTCCAAAACAGCTTGCAATCGAATGTTCATGTGAATAGAAAAGGCAGGAGAGTGGTCAGGTACTGTTTTCTCTCAGTTGGCAAGCTGCGCACACAATCGCAGTGTTGTACAGCTTGTTTCATCACCTTTGCGAAGCTGCCGCTCTCTCCGGCTCCCGGAGACGAAGAAGCTGCTTCTTCGCGCAAAGACGATTCTGCCGCTCACAGTGCTCTGCGGTGTGCGCCTTCTGCCGAAAGAGGTCCGGGAGCGGTGCTTAGCTCTGCAGAGCACCGTACCTTCGTCTTTAGCCTCTCTTCTCGTCTACATCTTAGCAAAAAGCTTTTCCACTCTGTCTGGCAAGGAGAAACTGTGCCAGCACAGAAAACATCTCCCATCGTGTTCTAGAGGCTGCACGGAGGTCTCCAGAGTGTTTTGCAAGAAGAGAAAGAAAGTTGTCCAAAACAGCTTGCAATCGAATGTTCATGTGAATAGAAAAGGCAGGAGAGTGGTCAGGTACTGTTTTCTCTCAGTTGGCAAGCTGCGCACACAATCGCAGTGTTGTACAGCTTGTTTCATCACCTTTGCGAAGTTGCCGCTCTCTCCGGCTCCCGGAGACGAAGAAGCTGCTTCTTCGCCCAAAGACGATTCTGCCGCTCACAGTGCTCTGCGGTGTGCGCCTTCTGCCGAAAGAAGTCCGGGTGCGGTGCTTAGCTCTGCAGAGCACCGTACCTTCGTCTTTAGCCTCTCTTCTCGTCTACATCTTAGCAAAAAGCTTTTCCACTGTGACTGGCAAGGAGAAACTGTGCCAGCACAAAAAACATCTCCCATCGTGTTCTAGAGGCTGCACGGAGGTCTGGTGAGTGTTTTGCAAGAAGAGAAAGAAAGTTGTCCAAAACAGCTTGCAATCGAATGTTCATGTGAATAGAAAAGGCAGGAGAGTGGTCAGGTACTGTTTTCTCTCAGTTGGCAAGCTGCGGACACAATCGCAGTGTTGTACAGCTTGTTTCATCACCTTTGCCAAGTTGCCGCTCTCTCCGGCTCCCGGAGACGAAGAAGCTGCTTCTTCGCGCAAAGACGATTCTGCCGCTCACAGTGCTCTGCGGTGTGCGCCTTCTACCGAAAGAGCCCCGGGAGCGGTGCTTAGCTCTGCAGAGCACCATACCTGCTTCTTTAGCCTCTCTTCTCGTCTACATCTTAGCAAAAAGCTTTTCCACTCTGTCTGGCAAGGAGAAACTGTGCCAGCACAGAAAACATCTCCCATCGTGTTCTAGAGGCTGCACGGAGGTCTGCCGAGTGTTTTGCAAGAAGAGAAAGAAAGTTGTCCAAAACAGCTTGCAATCGAATGTTCATGTGAATAGAAAAGGCAGGAGAGTGGTCAGGTACTGTTTTCTCTCACTTGGCAAGCTGCGCACACAATCGCAGTGTTGTACAGCTTGTTTCATCACCTTTGCGAAGTTGCCGCTCTCTCCGGCTCCCGGAGACGAAGAAGCTGCTTCTTCGCGCAAAGACGATTCTGCCGCTCACAGTGCTCTGCGGTGTGCGCCTTCTGCCGAAAGACGCCCGGGAGCGGTGCTTAGCTCTGCAGAGCACCGTACCTTCGTCTTTAGCCTCTCTTCTCGTCTACATCTTAGCAAAAAGCTTTTCCACTCTCTCTGGCAAGGAGAAACTGTGCCAGCACAGAAAACATCTCCCATCGTGTTCTAGAGGCTGCACGGAGGTCTGCCGAGTGTTTTGCAAGAAGAGAAAGAAAGTTGTCCAAAACAGCTTGCAATCGAATGTTCATGTGAATAGAAAAGGCAGGAGAGTGGTCAGGTACTGTTTTCTCTCAGTTGGCAAGCTGCGCACACAATCGCAGTGTTGTACAGCTTGTTTCATCACCTTTGCGAAGTTGCCGCTCTCTCCGGCTCCCAGAGACGAAGAAGCTGCTTCTTCGCGCAAAGACGATTCTGCCGCTCACAGTGCTCTGCGGTGTGCGCCTTCTGCCGAAAGAGGTCCGGGAGCGGTGCTTAGCTCTGCAGAGCACCGTACCTTCGTCTTTAGCCTCTCTTCTCGTCTACATCTTAGCAAAAAGCTTTTCCACTCTGTCTGGCAAGGAGAAACTGTGCCAGCACAAAAAGCATCTCCCATCGTGTTCTAGAGGCTGCACGGAGGTCTGCCGAGTGTTTTGCAAGAAGAGAAAGAAAGTTGTCCAAAACAGCTTGCAATCGAATGTTCATGTGATTACAAAAGGCAGGAGAGTGGTCAGGTACTGTTTTCTCTCAGTTGGCAAGCTGCGCACACAATCGCAGTGTTGTACAGCTTGTTTCATCACCTTTGCCAAGTTGCCGCTCTCTCCGGCTCCCGGAGACGAAGAAGCTGCTTCTTCGCGCAAAGACGATTCTGCCGCTCACAGTGCTCTGCGGTGTGCGCCTTCTGCCGAAAGAGCCCCGGGAGCTGTGCTTAGCTCTGCAGAGCACCGTACCTTCGTCTTTAGCCTCTCTTCTCGTCTACATCTTAGCAAAAAGCTTTTCCACTCTGTCTGGCAAGGAGAAACTGTGCCAGCACAAAAAACATCTCCCATCGTGTTCTAGACGCTGCACGGAGGTCTGCCGAGTGTTTTGCAAGAAGAGAAAGAAAGTTGTCCAAAACAGCTTCCAATCGAATGTTCATGTGAATAGAAAAGGCAGGAGAGTGGTCAGGTACTGTTTTGTCTCAGTTGGCACGCTGCGCACACAATCGCAGTGTTGTACAGCTTGTTTCATCACCTTTGCGAAGTTGCCGCTCTCTCCGGCTCCCGGAGACGAAGAAGCTGCTTCTCCGCGCAAAGACGATTCTGCCGCTCACAGTGCTCTGCGGTGTGCGCCTTCTGCCGAAAGAGCCCCGGGAGCTGTGCTTAGCTCTGAGAAGCACCATACCTGCTTCTTTAGCCTCTCTTCTCGTCTACATCTTAGCAAAAAGCTTTTCCACTCTCTCTGGCAAGGAGAAACTGTGCCAGCACAGAAAACATCTCCCATCGTGTTCTAGAGGCTGCACGGAGTTTTGCCGAGTGTTTTGCAAGAAGAGAAAGAAAGTTATCCAAAACAGCTTGCAATCGAATGTTCATGTGAATAGAAAAGGCAGGAGAGTGGTCAGGTACTGTTTTCTCTCACTTGGCAAGCTGCGCACACAATCGCAGTGTTGTACAGCTTGTTTCATCACCTTTGCGAAGTTGCCGCTCTCTCCGGCTCCCGGAGACGAAGAAGCTGCTTCTTCGCGCAAAGACGATTCTGCTGCTCACAGTGCTCTGCGGTGTGCGCCTTCTGCCGAAAGAGCCCCGGGAGCTGTGCTTAGCTCTGAGAAGCACCATACGTGCTTCTTTAGCCTCTCTTCTCGTCTACATCTTAGCAAAAAGCTTTTCCACTCTTTCTGGCAAGGAGAAACTGTGCCAGCACAGAAAACATCTCCCATCGTGTTCTAGAGGCTGCACGGAGGTCTGCCGAGTGTTTTGCAAGAAGAGAAAGAAAGTTGTCCAAAACAGCTTGCAATCGAATGTTCATGTGAATAGAAAAGGCAGGAGAGTGGTCAGGTACTGTTTTCTCTCAGTTGGCAAGCTGCGCACACAATCGCAGTGTTGTACAGCTTGTTTCATCACCTTTGCGAAGTTGCCGCTCTCTCCGGCTCCCGGAGACGAAGAAGCTGCTTCTTCACGCAAAGACGATTCTGCCGCTCACAGTGCTCTGCGGTGTGCGCCTTCTGCCGAAAGACGCCCGGGAGCGGTGCTTAGCTCTGCAGAGCACCGTACCTTCGTCTTTAGCCTCTCTTCTCGTCTACATCTTAGCAAAAAGCTTTTCCACTCTGTCTGGCAAGGAGAAACTGTGCCAGCACAAAAAACATCTCCCATCGTGTTCTAGAGGCTGCACGCAGGTCTGCCGAGTGTTTTGCAAGAAGAGAAAGAAAGTTGTCCAAAACAGCTTCCAATCGAATGTTCATGTGAATAGAAAAGGCAGGAGAGTGGTCAGGTACTGTTTTCTCTCAGTTGGCAAGCTGCGCACACAATCGCAATGTTGTACAGCTTGTTTCATCACCTTTGCGAAGTTGCCGCTCTCTCCGGCTCCCGGAGACGAAGAAGCTGCTTCTTCGCGCAAAGACGATTCTGCCGCTCACAGTGCTCTGCGGTGTGCGCCTTCTGCCGAAAGACGCTCGGGAGCGGTGCTTAGCTCTGCAGAGCACCGTACCTTCGTCTTTAGCCTCTCTTCTCGTCTACATCTTAGCAAAAAGCTTTTCCACTCTGTCTGGCAAGGAGAAACTGTGCCAGCACAGAAAACATCTCCCATCGTGTTCTAGAGGCTGCACGGAAGTCTGCCGAGTGTTTTGCAAGAAGAGAAAGAAAGTTGTCCAAAACAGCTTCCAATCGAATGTTCATGTGAATAGAAAATGCAGGAGAGTGGCAGGTACTGTTTTCTCTCAGTTGGCAAGCTGCGCACACAATCGCAGTGTTGTACAGCTTGTTTCATCACCTTTGCGAAGTTGCCGCTCTCTCCGGCTCCCGGAGACGAAGAAGCTGCTTCTTCGCGCAAAGACGATTCTGCCGCTCACAGTGCTCTGCGGAGTGCGCCATCTGCCGAAAGACGCCCGGGAGCGGTGCTTAGCTCTGCAGAGCACCGTACTTTCGTCTTTAGCCTCTCTTCTCGTCTACATCTTAGCAAAAAGCTTTTCCACTCTGTCTGGCAAGGAGAAACTGTGCCAGCACAGAAAACATCTCCCATCGTGTTCTAGAGGCTGCACGGAGGTCTGCCGAGTGTTTTGCAAGAAGAGAAAGAAAGTTGTCCAAAACAGCTTGCAATCGAATGTACATGTGAATGGAAAAGGCAGGAGAGTGGTCAGGTACTGTTTTCTCTCAGTTGGCAAGCTGCGCACACAATCGCAGTGTTGTACAGCTTGTTTCATCACCTTTGCCAAGTGGCCGCTCTCTCCGGCTCCCGGAGACGAAGAAGCTGCTTCTTCGCGCAAAGACGATTCTGCCGCTCACAGTGCTCTGCGGTGTGCGCCTTCTGCCGAAAGAGGTCCGGGAGCGGTGCTTAGCTCTGCAGAGCACCGTACCTTCGTCTTTAGCCTCTCTTCTCGTCTACATCTTAGCAAAAAGCTTTTCCACTCTGTCTGGCAAGGAGAAACTGTGCCAGCACAGAAAACATCTCTCATCGTGTTCTAGAGGCTGCACGGAGGTCTGCCGAGTGTTTTGCAAGAAGAGAAAGAAAGTTGTCCAAAACAGCTTGCAATCGAATGTTCATGTGAATAGAAAAGGCAGGAGAGTGGTCAGGTACTGTTTTCTCTCAGTTGGCAAACTGCGCACACAATCGCAGTGTTGTACAGCTTGTTTCACCACCTTTGCGAAGTTGTCGCTCTCTCCGGCTCCCGGAGACAAAGAAGCTGCTTCTTCGCCCAAAGACGATTCTGCCGCTCACAGTGCTCTGCGGTGTGCGCCTTCTGCCGAAAGACGCCCGGGAGCGGTGCTTAGCTCTGCAGAGCACCGTACCTTCGTCTTTAGCCTCTCTTCTCGTCTACATCTTAGCAAAAAGCTTTTCCACTCTGTCTGGCAAGGAGAAACTGTGCCAGCACAGAAAACATCTCCCATCGTGTTCTAGAGGCTGCACGGAGGTTTGCCAAGTGTTTTGCAAGAAGTGAAAGAAAGTTGTCCAAAACAGCTTCCAATCGAATGTTCATGTGAATAGAAAATGCAGGAGAGTGGTCAGGTACTGTTTTCTCTCAGTTGGCAAGCTGCGCACACAATCGCAGTGTTGTACAGCTTGTTTCATCACCTTTGCGAAGTTGTCGCTCTCTCCGGCTCCCGGTGACAAAGAAGCTGCTTCTTCGCGCAAAGACGATTCTGCCGCTCACAGTGCTCTGCGGTGTGCGCCTTCTGCCGAAAGACGCCCGGGAGCGGTGCTTAGCTCTGAGAAGCACCATACGTGCTTCTTTAGCCTCTCTTCTCGTCTACATCTTAGCAAAAAGCTTTTCCACTCTGTCTGGCAAGGAGAAACTGTGCCAGCACAGAAAACATCTCCCATCGTGTTCTAGAGGCTGCACGGAGGTCTGCCGAGTGTTTTGCAAGAAGAGAAAGAAAGTTGTCCAAAACAGCTTGCAATCGAATGTTCATCTGAATAGAAAAGGCAGGAGAGTGGTCAGGTACTGTTTTCTCTCAGTTGGCAAGCTGCGCACACAATCGCAGTGTTGTACAGCTTGTTTCATCACCTTTGCGAAGTTGCCGCTCTCTCCGGCTCCCGGAGACGAAGAAGCTGCTTCTTCGCGCAAAGACGATTCTGCCGCTCACAGTGCTCTGCGGTGTGCGCCTTCTGCCGAAAGAGGTCCGGGAGCGGTGCTTAGCTCTGCAGAGCACCGTACCTTCGTCTTTAGCCTCTCTTCTCGTCTACATCTTAGCAAAAAGCTTTTCCACTCTGTCTGGCAAGGAGAAACTGTGCCAGCACAAAAAACATCTCCCATCGTGTTCTAGAGGCTGCACGCAGGTCTGCCGAGTGTTTTGCAAGAAGAGAAAGAAAGTTGTCCAAAACAGCTTGCAATCGAATGTTCATGTGAATAGAAAAGGCCGGAGAGTGATCAGGTACTGTTTGCTCTCAGTTGGCAAGCTGCGCACACAATCGCAGTGTTGTACAGCTTGTTTCATCACCTTTGCGAAGTTGCCGCTCTCTCCGGCTCCCGGAGACGAAGAAGCTGCTTCTTCACGCAAAGACGATTCTGCCGCTCACAGTGCTCTGCGGTGTGCGCCTTCTGCCGAAAGAGGCCCGGGAGCGGTGCTTAGCTCTGCAGAGCACCGTACCTTCGTCTTTAGCCTCTCTTCTCGTCTACATCTTAGCAAAAAGCTTTTCCACTCTGTCTGCTAAGGAGAAACTGTGCCAGCACAAAAAACATCTCCCATCGTGTTCTAGAGGCTGCACGCAGGTCTGCCGAGTTTTTTGCAAGAAGAGAAAGAAAGTTGTCCAAAACAGCTTCCAATCGAATGTTCATGTGAATAGAAAAGGCAGGAGAGTGGTCAGGTACTGTTTTCTCTCAGTTGGCAAGCTGCGCACACAATCGCAGTGTTGTACAGCTTGTTTCATCACCTTTGCGAAGTTGCCGCTCTCTCCGGCTCCCGGAGACGAAGAAGCTGCTTCTTCGCGCAAAGACGATTCTGCCGCTCACAGTGCTCTGCGGAGTGCGCCTTCTGCCGAAAGACGCCCGGGAGCGGTGCTTAGCTCTGCAGAGCACCGTACTTTCGTCTTTAGCCTCTCTTCTCGTCTACATCTTATCAAAAAGCTTTTCCACTCTGTCTGGCAAGGAGAAACTGTGCCAGCACAAAAAACATCTCCCATCGTGTTCTAGAGGCTGCACGGAGGTCTGCCGAGTGTTTTGCAAGAAGAGAAAGAAAGTTGTCCAAAACAGCTTGCAATCGAATGTTCATGTGATTACTAAAGGCAGGAGAGTGGTCAGGTACTGTTTTCTCTCAGTTGGCAAGCTGCGCACACAATCGCAGTGTTGTACAGCTTGTTTCATCACCTTTGCGAAGTTGCCGCTCTCTCCGGCTCCCGGAGACGAAGAAGCTGCTTCTTCGCGCAAAGACGATTCTGCCGCTCACAGTGCTCTGCGGAGTGCGCCTTCTGCCGAAAGACGCCCGGGAGCGGTGCTTAGCTCTGCAGAGCACCGTACTTTCGTCTTTAGCCTCTCTTCTCGTCTACATCTTAGCAAAAAGCTTTTCCACTCTGTCTGGCAAGGAGAAACTGTGCCAGCACAGAAAACATCTCCCATCGTGTTCTAGAGGCTGCACGGAGGTCTGCCGAGTGTTTTGCAAGAAGAGAAAGAAAGTTGTCCAAAACAGCTTGCAATCGAATGTACATGTGAATGGAAAAGGCAGGAGAGTGGTCAGGTACTGTTTTCTCTCAGTTGGCAAGCTGCGCACACAATCGCAGTGTTGTACAGCTTGTTTCATCACCTTTGCCAAGTTGCCGCTCTCTCCGGCTCCCGGAGACGAAGAAGCTGCTTCTTCGCGCAAAGACGATTCTGCCGCTCACAGTGCTCTGCGGTGTGCGCCTTCTGCCGAAAGAGGTCCGGGAGCGGTGCTTAGCTCTGCAGAGCACCGTACCTTCGTCTTTAGCCTCTCTTCTCGTCTACATCTTAGCAAAAAGCTTTTCCACTCTGTCTGGCAAGGAGAAACTGTGCCAGCACAGAAAACATCTCCCATCGTGTTCTAGAGGCTGCACGGAGGTCTGCCGAGTGTTTTGCAAGAAGAGAAAGAAAGTTGTCCAAAACAGCTTGCAATCGAATGTTCATGTGAATAGAAAAGGCAGGAGAGTGGTCAGGTACTGTTTTCTCTCAGTTGGCAAGCTGCGCACACAATCGCAGTGTTGTACAGCTTGTTTCACCACCTTTGCGAAGTTGTCGCTCTCTCCGGCTCCCGGAGACAAAGAAGCTGCTTCTTCGCCCAAAGACGATTCTGCCGCTCACAGTGCTCTGCGGTGTGCGCCTTCTGCCGAAAGACGCCCGGGAGCGGTGCTTAGCTCTGCAGAGCACCGTACCTTCGTCTTTAGCCTCTATTCTCGTCTACATCTTAGCAAAAAGCTTTTCCACTCTGTCTGGCAAGGAGAAACTGTGCCAGCACAGAAAACATCTCCCATCGTGTTCTAGAGGCTGCACGGAGGTTTGCCAAGTGTTTTGCAAGAAGTGAAAGAAAGTTGTCCAAAACAGCTTCCAATCGAATGTTCATGTGAATAGAAAATGCAGGAGAGTGGTCAGGTACTGTTTTCTCTCAGTTGGCAAGCTGCGCACACAATCGCAGTGTTGTACAGCTTGTTTCATCACCTTTGCGAAGTTGTCGCTCTCTCCGGCTCCCGGTGACAAAGAAGCTGCTTCTTCGCGCAAAGACGATTCTGCCGCTCACAGTGCTCTGCGGTGTGCGCCTTCTGCCGAAAGACGCCCGGGAGCGGTGCTTAGCTCTGAGAAGCACCATACGTGCTTCTTTAGCCTCTCTTCTCGTCTACATCTTAGCAAAAAGCTTTTCCACTCTGTCTGGCAAGGAGAAACTGTGCCAGCACAGAAAACATCTCCCATCGTGTTCTAGAGGCTGCACGGAGGTCTGCCGAGTGTTTTGCAAGAAGAGAAAGAAAGTTGTCCAAAACAGCTTGCAATCGAATGTTCATGTGAATAGAAAAGGCAGGAGAGTGGTCAGGTACTGTTTTCTCTCAGTTGGCAAGCTGCGCACACAATCGCAGTGTTGTACAGCTTGTTTCATCACCTTTGCGAAGTTGCCGCTCTCTCCGGCTCCCGGAGACGAAGAAGCTGCTTCTTCGCGCAAAGACGATTCTGCCGCTCACAGTCCTCTGCGGTGTGCGCCTTCTGCCGAAAGACGCCCGGGAGCGGTGCTTAGCTCTGCAGAGCACCGTACCTTCGTCTTTAGCCTCTCTTCTCGTCTACATCTTAGCAAAAAGCTTTTCCACTCTGTCTGGCAAGGAGAAACTGTGCCAGCACAAAAAACATCTCCCATCGTGTTCTAGAGGCTGCACGGAGGTCTGCCGAGTGTTTTGCAAGAAGAGAAAGAAAGTTGTCCAAAACAGCTTGCAATCGAATGTTCATGTGAATAGAAAAGGCCGGAGAGTGATCAGGTACTGTTTGCTCTCAGTTGGCAAGCTGCGCACACAATCGCAGTGTTGTACAGCTTGTTTCATCACCTTTGCCAAGTTGCCGCTCTCTCCGGCTCCCGGAGACGAAGAAGCTGCTTCTTCACGCAAAGACGATTCTGCCGCTCACAGTGCTCTGCGGTGTGCGCCTTCTGCCGAAAGACGCCCGGGAGCGGTGCTTAGCTCTGCAGAGCACCGTACCTTCGTCTTTAGCCTCTCTTCTCGTCTACATCTTAGCAAAAAGCTTTTCCACTCTGTCTGCTAAGGAGAAACTGTGCCAGCCCAAAAAACATCTCCCATCGTGTTCTAGAGGCTGCACGCAGGTCTGCCGAGTGTTTTGCAAGAAGAGAAAGAAAGTTGTCCAAAACAGCTTCCAATCGAATGTTCATGTGAATAGAAAAGGCAGGAGAGTGGTCAGGTACTGTTTTCTCTCAGTTGGCAAGCTGCGCACACAATCGCAGTGTTGTACAGCTTGTTTCATCACCTTTGCGAAGTTGCCGCTCTCTCCGGCTCCCGGAGACGAAGAAGCTGCTTCTTCGCGCAAAGACGATTCTGCCGCTCACAGTGCTCTGCAGTGTGCGCCTTCTGCCGAAAGACACCCGGGAGCGGTGCTTAGCTCTGCAGAGCACCGTACCTTCGTCTTTAGCCTCTCTTCTCGTCTACATCTTAGCAAAAAGCTTTTCCACTCTGTCTGGCAAGGAGAAACTGTGCCAGCACAGAAAACATCTCCCATCGTGTTCTAGAGGCTGCACGGAGGTCTGCCGAGTGTTTTGCAAGAAGAGAAAGAAAGTTGTCCAAAACAGCTTGCAATCGAATGTTCATGTGAATAGAAAAGGCAGGAGAGTGGTCAGGTACTGTTTGCTCTCAGTTGGCAAGATGCGCACACAATCGCAGTGTTGTACAGCTTGTTTCATCACCTTTGCCAAGTTGCCGCTCTCTCCGGCTCCCGGAGACGAAGAAGCTGCTTCTTCGCGCAAAGACGATTCTGCCGCTCACAGTGCTCTGCAGTGTGCGCCTTCTGCCGAAAGACACCCGGGAGCGGTGCTTAGCTCTGCAGAGCACCGTACCTTCGTCTTTAGCCTCTCTTCTCGTCTACATCTTAGCAAAAAGCTTTTCCACTCTGTCTGGCAAGGAGAAACTGTGCCAGCACAGAAAACATCTCCCATCGTGTTCTAGAGGCTGCACGCAGGTCTGCCGAGTGTTTTGCAAGAAGAGAAAGAAAGTTGTCCAAAACAGCTTGCAATCGAATGTTCATGTGAATAGAAAAGGCAGGAGAGTGGTCAGGTACTGTTTTCTCTCAGTTGGCAAGATGCGCACACAATCGCAGTGTTGTACAGCTTGTTTCATCACCTTTGCCAAGTTGCCGCTCTCTCCGGCTCCCGGAGACGAAGAAGCTGCTTCTTCGCGCAAAGACGATTCTGCCGCTCACAGTGCTCTGCTGTGTGCGCCTTCTGCCGAAAGAGGCCCGGGAGCGGTGCTTAGCTCTGCAGAGCACCGTACCTTCGTCTTTAGCCTCTCTTCTCGTCTACATCTTAGCAAAAAGCTTTTCCACTCTGTCTGGCAAGGAGAAACTGTGCCAGCACAGAAAACATCTCCCATCGTGTTCTAGAGGCTGCACGCAGGTCTGCCGAGTGTTTTGCAAGAAGAGAAAGAAAGTTGTCCAAAACAGCTTCCAATCGAATGTTCATGTGAATAGAAAAGGCAGGAGAGTGGTCAGGTACTGTTTTGTCTCAGTTGGCACGCTGCGCACACAATCGCAGTGTTGTACAGCTTGTTTCATCACCTTTGCGAAGTTGCCGCTCTCTCCGGCTCCCGGAGACGAAGAAGCTGCTTCTTCGCGCAAAGACGATTCTGCCGCTCACAGTGCTCTGCGGTGTGCGCCTTCTGCCGAAAGAGCCCCGGGAGCTGTGCTTAGCTCTGAGAAGCACCATACGTGCTTCTTTAGCCTCTCTTCTCGTCTACATCTTAGCAAAAAGCTTTTCCACTGTGACTGGCAAGGAGAAACTGTGCCAGCACAGAAAACATCTCCCATCGTGTTCTAGAGGCTGCACGGAGGTCTGCCGAGTGTTTTGCAAGAAGAGAAAGAAAGTTGTCCAAAACAGCTTGCAATCGAATGTACATGTGAATAGAAAAGGCAGGAGAGTGGTCAGGTACTGTTTTCTCTCAGTTGGCAAGCTGCGCACACAATCGCAGTGTTGTACAGCTTGTTTCATCACCTTTGCCAAGTTGCCGCTCTCTCCGGCTCCCGGAGACGAAGAAGCTGCTTCTTCGCGCAAAGACGATTCTGCCGCTCACAGTGCTCTGCGGTGTGCGCCTTCTGCCGAAAGAGGTCCGGGAGCGGTGCTTAGCTCTGCAGAGCACCGTACCTTCGTCTTTAGCCTCTCTTCTCGTCTACATCTTAGCAAAAAGCTTTTCCACTCTGTCTGGCAAGGAGAAACTGTGCCAGAACAGAAAACATCTCCCATCGTGTTCTAGAGGCTGCACGCAGGTCTGCCGAGTGTTTTGCAAGAAGAGAAAGAAAGTTGTCCAAAACAGCTTGCAATCGAATATTCATGTGAATAGAAAAGGCAGGAGAGTGGTCAGGTACTGTTTTCTCTCAGTTGGCAAGCTGCGCACACAATCGCAGTGTTGTAATGCTTGTTTCATCACCTTTGCGAAGTTGTCGCTCTCTCCGGCTCCCGGAGACAAAGAAGCTGCTTCTTCCCCCAAAGACGATTCTGCCGCTCACAGTGCTCTGCGGTGTGCGCCTTCTGCCGAAAGACGCCCGGGAGCGGTGCTTAGCTCTGCAGAGCACCGTACCTTCGTCTTTAGCCTCTCTTCTCGTCTACATCTTAGCAAAAAGCTTTTCCACTCTGTCTGGCAAGGAGAAACTGTGCCAGCACAGAAAACATCTCCCATCGTGTTCTAGAGGCTGCACGGAGGTTTGCCAAGTGTTTTGCAAGAAGTGAAAGAAAGTTGTCCAAAACAGCTTCCAATCGAATGTTCATGTGAATAGAAAATGCAGGAGAGTGGTCAGGTACTGTTTTCTCTCAGTTGGCAAGCTGCGCACACAATCGCAGTGTTGTACAGCTTGTTTCATCACCTTTGCGAAGTTGCCGCTCTCTCCGGCTCCCGGAGACGAAGAAGCTGCTTCTTCGCGCAAAGACGATTCTGCCGCTCACAGTGCTCTGCTGTGTGCGCCTTCTGCCGAAAGAGGCCCGGGAGCGGTGCTTAGCTCTGCAGAGCACCGTACCTTCGTCTTTAGCCTCTCTTCTCGTCTACATCTTAGCAAAAAGCTTTTCCACTCTGTCTGGCAAGGAGAAACTGTGCCAGCACAGAAAACATCTCCCATCGTGTTCTAGAGGCTGCACGCAGGTCTGCCGAGTGTTTTGCAAGAAGAGAAAGAAAGTTGTCCAAAACAGCTTCCAATCGAATGTTCATGTGAATAGAAAAGGCAGGAGAGTGGTCAGGTACTGTTTTGTCTCAGTTGGCACGCTGCGCACACAATCGCAGTGTTGTACAGCTTGTTTCATCACCTTTGCGAAGTTGCCGCTCTCTCCGGCTCCCGGAGACGAAGAAGCTGCTTCTTCGCGCAAAGACGATTCTGCCGCTCACAGTGCTCTGCGGTGTGCGCCTTCTGCCGAAAGAGCCCCGGGAGCTGTGCTTAGCTCTGAGAAGCACCATACGTGCTTCTTTAGCCTCTCTTCTCGTCTACATCTTAGCAAAAAGCTTTTCCACTCTGTCTGGCAAGGAGAAACTGTGCCAGCACAAAAAACATCTCCCATCGTGTTCTAGAGGCTGCACGGAGGTCTCCAGAGTGTTTTGCAAAAAGAGAAAGAAAGTTGTCCAAAACAGCTTGCAATCGAATGTTCATGTGAATAGAAAAGGCAGGAGAGTGGTCAGGTACTGTTTTCTCTCAGTTGGCAAGCTGCGCACACAATCGCAGTGTTGTACAGCTTGTTTCATCACCTTTGCGAAGCTGCCGCTCTCTCCGGCTCCCGGAGACGAAGAAGCTGCTTCTTCGCGCAAAGACGATTCTGCCGCTCACAGTGCTCTGCGGTGTGCGCCTTCTGCCGAAAGAGGTCCGGGAGCGGTGCTTAGCTCTGCAGAGCACCGTACCTTCGTCTTTAGCCTCTCTTCTCGTCTACATCTTAGCAAAAAGCTTTTCCACTCTGTCTGGCAAGGAGAAACTGTGCCAGCACAGAAAACATCTCCCATCGTGTTCTAGAGGCTGCACGGAGGTCTCCAGAGTGTTTTGCAAGAAGAGAAAGAAAGTTGTCCAAAACAGCTTGCAATCGAATGTTCATGTGAATAGAAAAGGCAGGAGAGTGGTCAGGTACTGTTTTCTCTCAGTTGGCAAGCTGCGCACACAATCGCAGTGTTGTACAGCTTGTTTCATCACCTTTGCGAAGTTGCCGCTCTCTCCGGCTCCCGGAGACGAAGAAGCTGCTTCTTCGCCCAAAGACGATTCTGCCGCTCACAGTGCTCTGCGGTGTGCGCCTTCTGCCGAAAGAAGTCCGGGTGCGGTGCTTAGCTCTGCAGAGCACCGTACCTTCGTCTTTAGCCTCTCTTCTCGTCTACATCTTAGCAAAAAGCTTTTCCACTCTCTCTGGCAAGGAGAAACTGTGCCAGCACAGAAAACATCTCCCATCGTGTTCTAGAAGCTGCACGGAGGTCTGCCAAGTGTTTTGCAAGAAGAGAAAGAAAGTTGTCCAAAACAGCTTGCAATCGAATGTTCATGTGAATAGAAAAGGCAGGAAAGTGGTCAGGTACTGTTTTCTCTCACTTGGCAAGCTGCGCACACAATCGCAGTGTTGTACAGCTTGTTTCATCACCTTTGCCAAGTTGCCGCTCTCTCCGGCTCCCGGAGACGAAGAAGCTGCTTCTTCGCGCAAAGACGATTCTGCCGCTCACAGTGCTCTGCGGTGTGCGCCTTCTGCCGAAAGACGCAGGGAGCGGTACTTAGCTCTGCAGAGCACCGTACCTTCGTCTTTAGCCTCTCTTCTCGTCTACATCTTAGCAAAAAGCTTTTCCACTGTGACTGGCAAGGAGAAACTGTGCCAGCACAAAAAACATCTCCCATCGTGTTCTAGAGGCTGCACGGAGTCTGGTGAGTGTTTTGCAAGAAGAGAAAGAAAGTTGTCCAAAACAGCTTGCAATCGAATGT